>NW_022589725.1:22499350-22668283 GCF_004348235.1 Phoca vitulina
TCTTTCTTTCTTTCTTTCTTTCTTTCTTTCTTTCTTTCTCTCTCTCTTTCTTTCTTTCTTTCTTTCCTTTCTTTCCTTTCTTTCTTTCTTTCTTTCTTTCTTTCCTTTCTTTCCTTTCTTTCCTTTCTTTCTTTCAAGATTTTATCCATTTGACAGAGAGAGACACAGCGAGAGAGGGGACACAAGCACGGGCAGAGGGAGAGGGAGAAGCAGGCTCCCCGCCGAGCAGGGAGCCCGATGCGGGGCTCGATCCCAGGACCCTGGGATCATGACCCGAGCCGAAGGCAGACGCCCAACGACTGAGCCACCCAGGCGCCCCTCAAGTTTTTTCTAATGCTGTGCTATTCCCAACAGTTTGTGATACGCATGCTTGTGTATTTGAGGGAGTGGAGAGTTGTACGCAGGTGCTGGTTGCTCTAGGAAATGTGCCCAGGATGGAATTGCTGGACTGCAGGGAGCCGCTCATTCTTCACTAGACACTGCAAAGTGCTCTTCACACTGAAGTGCCAGTTTTCCCTACCACCGGCAATATTTGAGAATTTCCTCTTCCTCACATCCTTGGGAATTCTTGGTATTGCCAGAAGTTTTACTTTTACAGTCTCACAGGTATGAAATAATAATCTTACAGTTGATTTTTATTTCTTCTACACATAGTCAGTTCATATCTTTTACTCATTTTTCTGCAGGATTATTTGTATTTATCTTTTGATATGATCTTTATCCTGTATACTGATCTTTTGTCATTTGTATGTATTGCAAATACTGATCTGTGACTTGCCTTTTTTACTTTGTCTCTGGTGTCTTTTGTGCAAGCCAAGTTTTAAATTGCAATACAGTTAGATTTATCAGTCTTTATGGTTTGTGTTTTTTAGGTCTGGTTTAAACTATCCATCTTTCAACCAAAATGTATCCTATATACAAAAATTTTAGAGTTTGTGTTTTCGTATTTAGGTCTTTAGTCCACCTGGTATTTGGTTTTGTGTACGACATCAGGTAGGTATCTACTTTTATTTAATTCCAGATGGAAAGCCAGTTGTCCCAGAAAAACTTATCCTTTCCCCACTGATCTGTAATGCTCTTCTGTCATACATTATGATCTAGTTATACATAGATGTATTTTTGTATTATTACGTTTGTCTCTTCATATGCCAGTGCCAACTTTTTTAAAAATTCAGATATAATTGACATATGACATTATATCACTTTCAAATGTACAACATGATTTGATAATGTATATATTGCAAAATGCTCATCATAAGAAGTCTAGTTAATATCTATCACCACACATAGTTACCAGATTTTTTCCTTGATGAGAACTTAAAAATTTTTTATTATTTATTTATCAATTAAGATTTTATTTATTTGAGAGAGAGAGAGAGTGTGAGCACGAGTGGTGGGGAGAGGCGGAGGGGGAAGCAGTCTCTCCACTGAGCAGAGAGCCTGAGGTGGGGCTCTATCTCAGGACCCTGGGATCATGACCTGAGCTAAAGGCAGACGCTGAACTGACTGAGCCACTCAGGATCCCCTAACTTTTTTTTTTTTTTTAAAGATTTCTTTATTAGAGAGACAGAGTGTGCGTGGTACACCTGTGTGCATGGGGGAGGGGCAAAGGGAGAGGGAGGGAGAAACTCAAGCAGACTCTATGCTCAGCGTGGAGCCCATGTGGGGCTTGATCCTATGACCCTGAGATCATGACCTGAGCTGAAACCAAGAGTTGGATGCTTAACTGACTATGCCACCCAGGCACCCTTTTTGATAAGAACTTTTAAGATGTACTCTCAGCAACTTTCAAATGTACAGAACAGTATTATTATTAACTAGAATCACCGTTGTACATTACATCCCTAAGACTTATTTTATAACTGGAAGTTTATACCTTTGACCACCTTTAATATCAACTGTTTTGATTCTAGAACTTTATAAATATTCCACTTTTTTTCATTTTCAAAATTGTCTACTCTGGGGCCTTTGATATTCCTTAAAAATTTAGGATTTTGATTCAAGTAACGTTGATTTAGTTCATCAGTTGGAAAGCATTGCCATCTTTATGATTCTGAGGCTTATCTTTGAACCAAGTCCAATCTGGCCTTATTCAAGGTCTTTTATTAGTAGTTTTATTTCTGGGCTTTTTGTTACTATGGTTGCTACTGCTACTATAAAAGAGATCTTTTAGTCTGTTTTGTTTTGTCATAGGTTATCACAAGGTTTAGGAGAACTCTTCATTTTTTATAGATTGATATTGAAACCACCAACCTTACTTAACTCTTTAATAGTTTCTCTGAGATTCTTTTTTTTTTTTTAATGTACATACTCATCATTTACAAATAAGTTCAGTTCTCTTTCATTTAATTCTGTATGTCCATTTTCTATTTCTTGAATCGTTGCATTGGGTAGGACCTCTGGCACAATGATGAATAGATGTAGTCTGTGCTTGTGCCTGACGTGAAAGAATTTTGGTCTCAGTATCAAGAATAGCATTTGTGTTAGGTCCAGATAGATACTGCTTTTCAGGTCAAAGAAGTTTCCTACTGGTCTGGTTTGTAACCATGCTGTCTCATGAATGAGTGTTGGAATTTGTTGAAGATTGCTATAAAAGCATTTATTGAACTGATTATATTTTAATCTTTAGTCTTTTGATATGGTATATTTTATTAGTAGATATTCTGATTTTGTCGATAATATTATTCCTGGGATAAACTCTGCTTTGATTGGCCAGCGTTACGTTTTAGGATTATTATAACTATTTTAATAAATGAGCTTTATCTTCAGGATTTGTGGGTTTTTTTTTTTTTTTTGGACTGTCTTTGTTATTAATCTCACTAAATGAGTTGAGTAGATCACCCCCTTTTTAATATTCTTTGGTGAGTTTGCTTAAGATTGGGATTATCTGTGTCTTGAAGACTTGGTAAAACTCTTGTCAAACTGCCTGGGTCTCGGTCTTTGGGGTGAAGGATGGGAATGTAGATTTTTGATTATTGGCTTGTTTTCTTTATCACTTACTGATTTGCACACATTTTAGTATTTATTTTGAGTCCATTTAGGAGTTAATATTTTTCTAGAAAAACAGCCATTTCTCCATATTTTCACATATATTGCCATAGAATTGAGTGATAGATCTATCTATCTTTCTTTCTTTCTTTCTTTCTTTCTTTCTTTCTTTCTTTCTTTCTTTCTTTCTTTCTTTCTTCTTTCTTTTTTTCTGTCTTTCTTCCTTTCTTCCTCCCTCCCTCTCTTTCTCTCTCTCTTTCTCTCTCTTTTTCTTTCTTTCTTTCTCTCTCTCTCTACTTTTGGGGTGCCCAGGTGGCTGGTGGCTCATTTGGTTAAGCATCTGACTCATGATCTCAGCTCCCAGGTCTTGATCTCAGGGTCATAAGTTCAAGCCCTGCACTGGGCTCTGTGCTGGGTGTGGAACCTACTAAGAAAAAAAAAAAATCTTAAAAAAAAAAATCCTGGGGCGCCTGGGTGGCTCAGCCGTTAAGCGTCTGCCTTCGGCTCAGGTCATGATCCCAGTGTCCTGGGATCGAGCCCCGCATCGGGCTCCCTGCTCTGTGGGAGGCCTGCTTCTCCCTCTCCCTCTGCCCCTGCTTGTGTTCCCTCTCTCGCTGTGTTTCTCTCTGTCAAATAAATAAATAAAATCTTAAAATCTTAAAAAAAAAAAAATGCTACTGTATTTAAGGTTCTATCAGTTTTTTATTCAATATTATTTATTTGTGCTATAGGTTTGCCTGCTTAATTTGGTTTTGTTAACAATAGTTGCTATTTTTTTTTCATTTTCTGTTTAATTTCTACTTTCTTTATTCCTCTCACTTTTTCCCCCTTTTTCTGTCTTTTCCTCTTTTCTTTAGTTTGCTTTGTCTTAAATTGAAATTATTTTGGTTCCTTCTTGTGTCTTAGAAAATACACAAAAGGCTTTAAAATTACATCTATGTATCACTTTAACTGCATGTTATATTTTTTGATATGTAGTACTTTAATCATTGTTAATTTCTAAATATTTTTTACTTTTTTTATTGTTATTTCCTAATTCCTGATTTATTTAGGATTGTATCTTAAATATTTCAAACAAATAGTTTTAAAGAGCATTTATATTGTCATTTTCTAATTTAACTGCCTACATTACAATTAAGAGGATGTGGTCTGTATGATCGCATTTGTTGGACATTTGTTGAGGTTTCGTTTCTGATGTGGTACTTGTGCTGTTTTTGTAAATGTTCCATATATAATTGATAAGAATTAGCATTTGGCATTTATAAATGCAGGATTCTACTTAAATATCAGGTCAAGCTTATAAATTTTATTGCTCAAATATTCTGCCTGATTTCTCAGCTTCTGATAAGTATCTCTCACTGTGGTTATAGAGTGGTCATTTTCTCCTTACAATTTTGTCAGTTTTTGCTTCATATATCTTGAAGCTGTGTTGCTAGGTATAAACAAATTTGTAATTGTTCCATTACCCTACTGTATTTCTCTATTTTTATTATCAACTATTCTCCTTTAGTGATATTAATGTTTTTTCTCTCTGATAATATTTTGTTTGATATTGATATTTCTTCAGGTTTTGTTTTGGTTCAAATTTGCAAGATAATTGCTTTTCCAACTCTTTGCCTTTTCTCCTTTATAAGCAACAGATAGCTGTTTTTTTGTTTGCTTCATTATTTGCGTAGTATAATAATATGACCTCTTCATTGGTTACATTTATTGCAAATATTGATATATTTGGACTTATTATTTGGACTTATTTCAACGACAGTATCTTTTTGCTTACCATTTATTTATTTATTTTTAAAAGATTCTATTTATTTGAGAGAGAAAGAGAGTGAGCATGAGCCGGGGTTGGGGGGGTTGCGGGGGGAGGGTGGGTGGAGGGCAGAGGGAGAGGGAGAAGCAGGCTCCTGGCTGAGCAGGGAGCCCGATGTGGGGCTCCATCCCAGGACCCTGGGATCATGACCTGAGCTGAAGGTAGACGCTTAATGACTGAGCCACCCAGGCACCCCACCATTTATTTTCTTTATATTTTCCCCTTTCCTGCCTTCTGCCGGATTAATCAAAACTTTTTGTTTCCTTCCCTCTTGAAGTTCCTCTTCTGTTTTAGAATATATATATATATACGTATATATATATTCGTATATATATATATAATCCTATTCTTATGGAGCTTATTCTTAATTCTTACTATATGGTTAAAATGATATTCAACTACAAGTCATAGGGCTCCTGCTTAGAAACAAACAAATAGGCATTATTTTTCTTACACAACACAAATCTGGAGGTGGGCTGGCCATCAGGGACTCAAGCTCCACCCAGCTTTCTGCTCCATCAACCAGAACTCTTGGCTTCTCCGCATTCTTGCTGCTTCACTGCTGCGGCTGGCGGCTGCATTTCCAGGCATCACATCCATCCATCAGGCAGCAAGAAATTGGGAAAGGGCAAATGGGTGAAGAAAGACGCACTTACCAAGGAGTGTCCCCCCCCTCTTTTTTTTGTTAGAAAAACAGAGGTTTTTCTTTTTTTTCTTTTTTTTTTTTTTTAAAGATTTTATTTATTTATTTGAGAGAGAGAGAATGAGAGAGAACACATGAGAGGGGGGAGGGTCAGAGGGAGAAGCAGACTCCCCGCCGAGCAGGGAGCCCGATGCGGGACTCGATCCAGGGACTCCAGGATCATGACCTGAGCCGAAGGCAGTCGCTTAACCAACTGAGCCACCCAGGCGCCCTTTTTTTTTTTTTTTTTTTAAGATTTTATTTATTTGACAGAGAGAGACACAGTGAGAGAGGGAACACAAGCAGGGGGAATGGGAGAGGGAGAGAAGCAGGCTTCCTGCCGAGCATGGAGCCCGATGTGGGGCTTGATCCCAGGACCCTGGGACCATGACCCGAGCCGAAGGCAGTCGCTTAACGACTAAGCCACCCAGGTGCCCCAAAACAGAGGCTTTTCTGAGAGCACCAACCCAGAGACTTCCATTTCGTTGGCCAGAGTTGTGCCATGTAGCCTTCCATAGCCGGAAAGAGGTGGCGCCGAAACTGAGAATAGGCTTTGAGGTGAGGCCATCAGCAGTGTCTTCCACACATACTTTAATCTAAAATTTTCTGATAAACTCTTAAGTCTGCTGTAAGACTTTATGATAGCTTTTAAGCATCACAGCTTTCTTTTAATTCCTGATATTTTATGGTTTCACTACAGTGTGTCTAGGTGTGGATTTATCACTTTGTACTCAAAGGTATTTTCATCTGTTGAATCATTTCTTCAGTTTTGAACATTCTCCAGTATACTCTCTTCAGATGGTGAATTTCCACCATTCCCTCCTCTTTTCCTACCTGGAACCCTTATTCCAGACTTATAATTCATCTTCTATGAAGATGTGTTCTGTCATATGTACGTATTTCTCTTTCTCTTTCTCTCTGCTGTGTCCTGGGGAAATTCCCCAGCACTATCTGCCAGCTTACTAATTTTTTTTTTTTTTTTTGTCATCTCACTTCAGTCTAGACTTGATGCTGTCTAAAGATATTTCCTAAAGATATTTCAAAATATTTTCCAAGATTTCTAATTTGTTCTTTTGGTATTTTTCGTATCAGTTTCTTTTTTTTGTCCCTTCCTGTATTTTTAATTTCTTAATATTTTTAATGAAAACTGTGCTTTAATTAATCTCCTTAAACTTCTCAAACATACTTATTTCTAAGTCTACTAGACTTTTCCAGAAAATCATTTTTCTTATTGACTTTGTTGTTCACCTTTCTTAACATTAGAATTCTTCATATATTTTGGAATTTGGGTTTGTCAGCTCCTTTTGAGTAGGTGGTGGGCATGGCTGCTCTTCTGCTGCTGGTTTTTGGGTCTTTGATTTTCCTCTGTTAACCTCTGTATGAAGCCTTTATCTCAGTTCTTACATTTTCTTAAAAGCTCCTGGGAACCAGCTCTCTCTTCTCATGTCTCCGCCAGAATGGGGTCTAGAGCCAAATCCCAGGATATGTTTAATTAGTTCCAAAGCTCACATTTTTCATGTTTTTAAAATCTTTCAGATTAGGATACACAACATGCACCCACACATGCATTCATACATACAACCGAAAGTAGCACAAAACAATATTCAGCTTTTGTAATGTTTTAGGAATGGGTCTTCTTTTTAACATGTAGTAGTATACTTTGTTTTATTCAGTTCTGGAGTGTTCACTATACTCAGTTAAATAAAATACTGATTGTAAACCCATAGCTGATTTCAGGACCCGCGAATGGGTAATTGTTTGGAGAATAGTTTCTGCTGTATATGTGATAATTTCTAGGAAAGGTAACTATTGTGCTTTATCTTCCCAGTTGTATTACTGGCACAGGAAATATTGAAACATATTAAAACTATTACCTACAGACAAGAGAAACTTTTTGGTGACCCTGAAAATGCTGGAAGGTATTATTATACATGAGAACAAAGTAATTATTTACCCCTTTTCACAGAGTGTAGCATAAAATCTATTTGCTCTAAAATAAAAGCTATTAAAAAAACTTTAAAAATATCTTTAAAAATCAAAATGATAAAAGACAATTAAATGCTTCCATCGTAAACTATCACCTGGACTAAAAGAGTAAATATAGCTAACTGTGATGATTGCTGTGAAAGGTACAAGTAAACTCAATAACTGAATGCAAGGAAAGGTCATGTCAATGAGTATCTGTGGTTAAAACATGGTTATTGCACAATTCTTAGATGATTAATTTAAGAAACACATACCACTTCATCAGGAGACCAGAAGATTATTTAAAAATCCTGACCCTTTATTACTGTCTGAGTTCTGGGGATAGAAGGAGAGGAGAGAGCCTTGCATTTTTGATGTTCTGTGTCAGGATTCTGCATGTGGTTTTTTTACATGTGTGGCAAAAGAGGGACTTTTCTAAAGGTCTACCATTACATCCTTTGCCCCTCCCCATGCCCCAGGTATTCCTTTTGGGATTCTGTTTTGTAGCCAACTTTGTTTTCAGGGATAATGTTCTTGGTAAAGATGCTTCCAAACCCAGGCATCACATGCAGAATGTATGATGGGAGCGCAAGTCAAGGCCAGTTTTGTGAAGGGATAGAGCACCACAGTGCTCTAGAACCAGTCGGTCTGTTCCTGAGTTCATTTGGCCTGGGCTTCTATCTCCACTGGCCTGATGATGTTTGATGAGATCAGCTGGTTGTTTTGTTTACATGAATAATACCTAAAAGTAAATCATGGAAGTTCTCCTATGAAGTGCTTGTGCAGCCACATGTATCTGCATCGATGGTGACTAAAATAGGTGAAGCTCTTGAAGTCACTATGTAACTAGAAACACTAGTGGTGGTGGCAGTGATAATGATGGCTAGCATGTATATGTGTGAGCCCTTTCATGCACATCCGTCAATGAACTAATAAGCATTTTACATGGACTATCTCATGTAAGAGCCACAACCACAGCTGTCTTGTGACCTTTCACCTTTTCTTCAGTTGGGAAATTGGGTGTGATGTTTAATTTTAGGTGTCAACCTGGCTAGGCCCTAGTGCCCAGTTTCTGGTCAAACACTAGTCTAGATGTTACTGTGTCAGTATCTTTTAGATGAGATTAATATTTAAGTCAGTAGACATTGAGTAGAGCAGATTACCCTCCATAATGTGGGTGGGTCTCATCCAGTCAATTTAGGGCCTTAGAAGAAAGGATTGAGGTCCTCCGGAGGACACAAGAATTCTACCTTCAGATTGCCTTGTGGACTCAGGCTTCCCACTTCAACTCAAACCTGGGTAACTAGACTGCCGGCATGCCCTGTATATTTTGGACTTGTCCGCCCCCACAGTTGTGTGAGCCAGTTTCTTAAAAACAAATCTCTCTCAGTACACACACATGTCCTATTCTGTTTCTCTGCAAAATCCTGACTAATACACTGAGATAGCCCCCGTGCCATCTCAAGTTATTTAATTCCAGAACCTATGCTCTTAACCAATGTAGAAGAATTTCCAGCATATACTGATGATTCAATTTAAATTTGAATTTTATTTGTTCTCCCCCTCGCCCCCCCATGGTCTATCCTCTCAAAAAATGTGATAGTAAGTAGAAGGAACTCGAGCTGAAATAAAAAGGGGTGTCTTCCTCATAAATTGAGTCCACCTTCACTGAAGAGTTGCAAGTTGACTTGTTTGCTGTTGCCAAAGAGCTGGTAGACAGAGAAAAAGTGTTCATGTACCACAGCAAAATATCCTTCCTCCAGGACTGCAATTGCTAATACGTACTTCTCTGTCCACAGAAGTCTCCTGTTTTATCTGCTCTCCACAGTTCCCACTTAACTAGGTTCTTGAGACTGGCAGGCAAAGGCCTTCACCTGTCAAAGAGCTCAAGACTTACTGTATGGCCACAAAGAGATGGTGGTCATGCCAGATGGCAGGTTATACTTGCTTCTACTTACCCAGGTAAACAGACTTAAAAAGGTCTGATGTTGAAATGAGAATTGTTGTCACCATCAAGAAAAGCTTATGTTCTAACGTATTTCTTTTCATTTTCTTCTGAGACACAGGTAACTTATTTAAAAAATTTAATAATTTAACAACATAATAATTTAATAATCATTTTAGAAAATGTACTTCTACCTTTCAGTGTTTTGACTGTCTATATAAAGATGTAATTAATGGGTACAGTGTATCAGAATTCTGATGAATAAGGTAGACCATTTCTCCTTAAATAAAGGTGGACATGATCGTTGATTTGCATGTAGTTTCACTAAGCAAAGAATGGCCAAATTTTTCACTGGGTCGTGCTGAGAGATCAGTTAATGATTTTTCTCATTACTCAGAAGGGCAGTTCACTGATTGTACCACATTGGCCAAGATTTGTAATCCTGCGCGCTAGCAAAGGTGTGGCTGTTGCTGTATGAGCCTCCTCCCTGGTCTCCCCTTGACTGTGCCCTTGCCCTCCGTGTAGCAGCCAGAGTGATCCTGTTAAACACTTGTCAGATCACGTCACTCCCACGAAGTCAGAGCCCATGTCCTCAGAGCTCTGTGAGATCTGAGGGTTGCCTGTGTGCATGTGCATGCTTGCCCACATGTCCATTTGGTTTCAGCCTCATAGGCCTCCTTTTTATCCTTTGAAGGTTCCAGCCCACATCTTGTGGCCATTGCTTTTGCTACTCCTAGAATGCTGTCTAGAAGGCCCTTCTCCCAGATAGCTGCAGAGCGTATTCTCTGTCCTTGACCTTCTCTTTGAGGCCTTCCTCTACTCCGTTTAATCCAATACCGCCCCTGTTCCCAGCATTTCCTGTCCTTTCCTCTGCTTTATCCTTCTCTACTACTCAAATCCTTGTCTAATATTTTGGGGTTTTTTTTGAGGGGGGGGGTCTGTCTCCATTACAATGAAAACTCAGGCAGGGATTTTTACCTGATTTATTCACTGCTATATCCTAATGCCCCAGATAATGCCTGGTACATAGTAGGTGCTCAGTAAATATTTGGTGAATTTGCCAGTGTGTACAAGTAGCTCTTCAAAATGTGCATCTAGCTCTTTAGACTTGATTGTATGTACCACCTTTCTTGCTATTTGACCTTGGTGTTGGTGACTGTGACCTGGTTCTCTTTCTAGTTACAGTGCCCTGGGCTGCCTTAGATATATGTTACGACTGTGGGGCACCACCATTATGGCCTACCCTGCTCTCTGTCCCCCTGCCTCCTGTTAACTTAGCAGGGTTCTCTCTGGGTGTGAATGGGGCCCTTCTATGTGCCAAGGTTTAGGTGGGGCCCTAGGATGTATATGTTGTAGTCCTCTTGGGAGCTCCTAGGTCTCCAGACCTGCTGTCCTCTAGAGCTTCCCAGGGGTAAAGTAGCTCCTGAGTCTCCTAACAGCTGGCAGGTGGCTGATGGGCAGATTTTAAAGATTTAAAAAAATTTTTTTTTATTTATTTGAGAGAGAGAGCACGTGCGCACTTGTGTGGGGAGAAGCAGAGGGAGAGGGACAAACAGATTCTGTGCTGAGTGTGGAGCCCGACGTGGAGCCCAATCCCATGACCCCGAGATCACGACCTGAGCTGAAATCAAGAGTCGGATGCTCAACCTAGGTGCCCCTAATAGGCAGATTTTAAATTTGGAGCCAGACATTGCCAGGGGCTGAGCTGCACCCCGGAGAAGTAGCTGCACATGCCGTTTTCTGTAAAACTGCTGTTGAGGCCAGCCTGCTGCCTCCTGGCACAGGAGTATCTGCTGTGTGTACCCTATGCTTTCACAAGCAGCTTTGCTTTCATTCGAAGGACATTCCATTCACAAATGTCCTGACTTTCTGTGAGAGAGAAACTGCTCTTTATATTAGTTTCCTGGAGCTGCTGTAACCAAGTATCACAAATTTGGTGCCTTAAAAACAACAATTTATTGTCTCACAGTCCTGGAGGCTGGAAGTCCAAAATCAAGGTGTCAGCAGGCCATGCTTTCTCTCTGAAGGCTCCACGGGAGGATACTTCCTTAACTCTCCTAGTTTCTGGTGTTTGCTGGCAATTCTTGGCTTTCCTTGGCTTGTAGACACATCATTCTAATCCTTGCCTCCATCTTCACACAGCCCTCTTCTCTCTTTGTGTCTCTTTTTCTTCTTACAAGGACAGTGGTCTTATTGAATGAAAAGTCCACCCTACTAACCTCCTCTAACTTGATTACATCTGCAAAGACCCTGTTTCCAAATCAGATCACATTCACAGGTACTGGGAATTAGGACTTCAACATATCTTTTGGGGGGACACCGTTCAACCAATGAAGAAGGAGCAGCAACCAGGAAGAAAGCCTAGAGATGTTGTATGGGTGGAGAGCTGAGTCTTGGCAGCCTTGAGATTCTGTGAATATGTTTGCCTTTACTGTTGGCTTATCCTAGGACTGGGGTCTCTCATCTTCAGACCCTGGAGTGGGATTCAGTTAAGTATGTGTACCTTCTCTATTCTTTGGGTTCCAGGAGCCCTGGGAGAATGGACAGATTAACTGTGAATGGAGAATTCTCTGAAATGACAGGAAGAACCCCCTCCTGCAGGCATAGGCTGGTCCCTTGTAGGAGTTCCTGGACCTCTAGTGAGATAGATCTGGAAAGCTGCAGTAGGACAATGGACATGGTGGAGAGATGGTTAGAGCCTTTTGAATATAAAGAGCCCCTTCTCAAGTGCTCTCCCAGACTCTTTATGCTGCCCCTCCAAAGGTGTTCTTAGTGCTCCTTATTTTAATCATTGCTCTGTAGCATCATGTAATAAGTGGGAGGCACCAAAGATGCTTGGCGGAGTTGGAGAGGCATATATCCACCATGCTCCTCTAATCTCGGCTCTGCATTTGGGGAAGTGTAACATTGGACTTACATTCGTCTCCTTTTAGTGCAGGAGACCATTACCGGATGTGTGTGTGTAGGAGTCCCAGCAGTTAGAGAGGGGCCTCTCAGAGGCTTGTGGGATTTTCCTGGCCAGAAAGATGGTGGCTGCAATGGAGGGAGGCCAGTTAAATGGCCATGATCCACCGTCTGCAGGGAAGAGTGCAACACACACCCAGCAGGGCTTAGGTAGCTGGAAATGTGGCAGCTCCATACCCCCAGAGTGAATTTTAAAGTTGACTTATTTACACTGTTGTCCTAGCAACAGGAAAACTATTCTGACCTATAGCTGTAGAAGACTATAAAAGAAACTGTAGAAGGAAAAAAAAAAGAATGCCAGGAAAAAGAAATCGTAACGAAGTACCATTCTTTCACTTATTCAGTCAACTGAGAATAACAGTTTGTGCCTTTGGCAGTCAAATGGGAAATGGCATTTCAGGTTGCAACATGAACCTGCTTACATTAAGTGATTTATTTTTTTGTTTAGATATAGTGTACTGAGAACCTTTTTCAAGTGGAGAGCTATTAAAAATGTGAGAACCGGCAGTCCTCACTAACCTGAAGCATTTGGGGACCTAGATAAATGCAAACAGCCCAGAATCCAGAAACTGTCTTGAGCATTTTAAACCCTAGACTCTAGAAATGAGTGTCTTCAGTTAGTCAGATGTAGATAATTTTTCTTTCTGTGAGGTCTTTTTTCAGTTATATCTTGTCTGGACAGGGCGGAGCCCCGGCTCGAATTCTATTTCTAGCTTGAAGAAAGACTGAATTATTGTAGACCAAAGCCAGTACTACTTAGAAAACGGAAAGACAGAGGAGACAGGGCATGTCTTCTCGTTTGGCCGGGCTATGAACTTGGGGCCCCTCCTCTGTTGGGTGCTCTGTGCAGGCTGCACAAGGCCTCGGTTGAACCACTGGCCCAGCCTAAGTAACGCCTCTCATCTCCAGCGTATGAAGGTCCGTGCTTGGGAAGCTTTTCCTAGATCTTCCTACCGCTTGAGTCCGGGCTTCTTGTTAACACTGTGCTCAGCAGATTTGTATGTGATCGTGAGTAGAAATCTGTAGGCCAAAGACCTTATGAGCTATTTCCGTCCTCTCTCTCGTGCTCCTTCTCGCTCCGGATTTAATATAGATGTAGATGTTTTTCTGTATTATGTATATGCGGATACAACCCAGAGTTCTATCAAATTATTCTTCAAAAATATATTAAAATTACATTATTGGACACTCCCCTCTCCTTCCATTCCCCCACTACTCCCCACTTCTATTAACCTGCCCATTTATGAGTTAGTCCTTGCATAGTAACATCTTGATTCCCAATTTGGCTGTGGAACGACATCGCCTAGTTTGTTGCATGCTGCTCCACTTTGTATTCATGGTTATGATATTGAAACTTCAGGACCACACACAGATAGCAAAGTCTCTGGCCACTTAAGCATGTAAACAGTCTGGCTTTTTATAAAGTGGAAAAATATTTCTTGTGCACTATTTTAACATGATCAGCATGTTGAAACTTGCAACTGTGTCAACATTTCTTTGGCTGGAGAGAACAAACCTGGAGAGCCTCATGGTAACATATAAAATGCAAAGCTGGTTTGTTTACTACTGGGATTTGGGCAGCAATTACAGTCTGAAGTTGACTTCCAAACTTGGGATACAGAATAAGTGAAATAATTATTTTTGCATCATGATTATTGCTAGTTAAAATAATGATTCCTTTTCAGATGGCTATGATTCTTCCAGGGAATTAGAGGAAAATGGGTAGCTAAATTCCCATGAAGTCCTTTTATGGAAAAACACCCATTAGACCTAGCCCGATAGTGTCTTCTTTTGTTTCAGATATTTCCTGAACACCTCAAATGTGTCAGACTCTTTTCTACATGCTGGGTGTGGGGATTAAACAGGACAGGCTGTTGCCGCATGGTGCTTGCTCTGGCTTTCTGACTCTCCTGCGGAAAATAGTAAATAAGTAATCAGGTAAACAGGAAAGACGGTATTTGTGATTGCTCTGAAATGGGTTTGTTCAACATCAGATGTTTATTGAGGGCATTGTTGAGACACTTCAGATACGTCAGTGAACAAAACCAGTTTCTTCTCTGACAGGTCTTACGTTCTGGTGCAGGAGACAGGCAATAAGCAGTAACCCAAATGAATACATAGATTATATTGTGTGTTGGTAGGTAGTAAGTGCTGTCCAACAAGAAAAGTAGAACAAGGTAAAAGGCTTCAGGAGGGGAGGGGTTGGGAGTGGACAGGCTGCAATTTTATTTTATCTTTATTATTTTTTAAAGATTTTATTTTTTTATTTGACAGAGAGACACAGCAAGACACAGCGAGAGAGGGAACACAAGCAGGGGGAGTGGGAGAGGGAGAAGCAGGCTTCCCGCAGAGCAGGGAGCCCGATGCGGGGCTCGATCCCAGGACCCTGGGATCATGACCTGAGCCAAAGGCAGATGCTTAATGACTGAGCCACCCAGGCGCCCCCAGGCTGCAGTTTTAAATCGGTGATCCCAGAAAGCCTCACTGAGAAGGCTTGAGGAGGTGAGGGAGTTAGCTTCAGCGTGTCTGTCGGTAGAAAGTTCTAGGCCTGTGGGAGACCAGTGTGTTTGAGAATAGCAAGGAAGCCAGTGGGACTGGAGGGGAGTGAGCCAGACAAGGAGAGGAGGGGCTACGGACACATAACTAAGCGTTATCAGCATGAAAGCATGTAGGGAGGTGTGACAGTGACAGAGGTCATCGTGTTGCCCTGTGAAAGCAGGAGGTGGGGACATGGAGCAGGAGAGGAAAGAGGAGGCTTGGGTAAGGTCGTGTGGTCTAGGTGAGGGCTCTGGGTTTTACTCTGAGTGGAAACAGAGGTAGAAGGAGATGAGATAACCCCTTCTTCTTGTCTTCTAAGGTTTCAGAGAATGGAAAAAGCATGCAGCTAAAGCACAGAGAAGGATGGAGGCTTTGGAGGGCTGGGAACTGATCTGCTCTGTTCACTGTGTCCCCAGCTCGGTCCAGCCTAGCAGTTGCCAGGCCCTGCAAGGCAGGAGATACCTGAATGTATGGACACATGCACCAGTGATTTAGTGACATAACCTCCTGGGGGACAGAAACCCATCATCTTTTATTTTTTGAGATACTTGAAACACACATACACAAAATCCCAAGAATAATATAACAGTACTATTTATATACCAGTCACTCAGACTTTATAGCACTTAACATTTTGGCATAGTTGGTTTCAGCCTTTGTAAAATTAGTGTGTGTGTGTGTGTGTGTGTGTGTGTGTGTGTGTGTGTATGAAATTTCTTTTCAATACCAACTTCAGTTGCTTTCCCCACCCTAGAGGCAGCCATGTCGTGCGTCGGCCTAATAACTTTTTAGCAGATCTTCTGTTTTTGGTTTGTGTCTGGGGAAGGGGAAGGTGGAGAGGAGAGCCAGTGTTTTCTGAGAGGCCCATGGCAAGTGCTGTGGCTCAGCATTCCCCTGGCTGGAGTCAGCAGGAGTGTCTGTGTACGCAGACCCTGCTCTGGAACATCAGCCCAGCTCAGCAAGCACCCAGCTTGGGCTTACCATAGTATTAGGCATGATGCCAATATGGGCAGAGCGTGCAAGAGCCCAGCCCCGAAAATCCCTGCCTTTTACCAGCATCCCTTTAACACGGTATGTCCTGAATCAGTTTGCCCTGACTCCTGATACCCTTAGCAGATGAGGTGCTTAACATGGGTCATTCTCTCAGATAACTGAAACTTACCCCCTTTAAAATTTCGTTTTATTATTTTTTTAAAGATTTATTTATTTTAGAGAGAAAGAGCATGTGAGCCGGGTTAAGGGTAGAGAGAGAGGGAAGGGAGAGAACCTCGGCTGAGCACGGAGCCTGACTCAATCTCAGGAAGACCCAGGCCAAAACCAAGAGTGGGGGCTTAACCAGCTGAGCCACCCAGGCGCCCCTCCCTTCTTTATTTGAAACACTTTTGTTGGAAATTATCCTCAAATGTCTCACAGATTTAGATTTCCTTGTCTTCTCAAATGAAGTCTGTTAACCTTTGGTGTGAATTAACCAAGATCATACCTTTGAACACCTATAGCCATATCCATTAATGCTCGCAAGGGCCACGGACAGCTTGCTCCTACAGTAAGTGACCCCAAACTGCTTTGCTAGAACTCTTCTGCCTGCTTTTGCTAACTTGTGCAGCCTCCCTCTCCATCAGCCTCCAGTGCTCCCTTCTTGCTGTTGTCAGCCTGCCGCTAACTCTCCTTCAGTCCCACTTCTCCTTATTTCTGCGTTCCTGTCTGCTCTGGCCTGGGGAAGTAGATAACCAAATTAAGAGAATTCTGGGTCAGGCTAAGGAAGACTCCACGTGAGTGGCTCTCCACTGAGCTTGCTTTGGGCCTCAGGGGTTAACTCAGGGCGTCTGTTAGCCTTCGCAGTCTGACATCCTGATACTGGCCAGCAAACTTCTTTGGACACATGGTCTTTTCCAGACAGCTGATGCTCAGAGCAGGACATCCATCTGAGGCTCTGTAAGCATTCTGTACTTGCTCACCACAGTGGGTTCATTTTCCCCCTACTGTGCCACACCGGGGCTTTTCCTCTCCTTCCCTGAGTTTCTTCCCACAGTGTCTGACTGAGAGCTTGGGGCACAGGGCCTCACGGTAACGGCCATGATAGCCTCAAGTTGTAATTCAGCATTAGAGAAATCCAACTATAAGGTTGTTGAGGAAAGTCATTGTTGGGTCTGTAAAACTCATTCTCTTTTCTAAAGCCAGCCATTCAGTTCTAAAGGCAGCAGGGAACATTGAGATGATCTCATTCCAGCTCCCAGTTTTACAGCTGAAGAAACCAAAGCCCCAAATGAGAAATGACTTGACCAAGATCACCCAAGTCAATGGCCGCTGACTGAGGAGTGTTCCCACCATGGAATAGTCTGGCCACTGTCCTCATAGGTGCCCTGCTTTTGCTGCAATGTGTCTAAGCCCCCTGGCTGCCAAGTGGGAATGCCTTGGCAGCAATGTCAAATAGGTGGTCTTCTGTGCATCGTTTCGAAGGCTTGGTGGGGTATCACCTCTGTGTGGACCAGATTTTCTACTGCTTAAAAAAAAAAGTGGTTTGGAACCTATTCACTTTGTGTAGAAAGGTTTATCCAGAAAGATGTTCATTGTGGCATTATTTATAATAGTGAAAAGTTGGAGACAGCTGGTCTAGTGTTGAGCTGATGAATAAATTTTGAAATAGCTATATAAGTATGCAGCCATTTTTATGCAGCCATTAGAATTACATGTACTGAGTTGCTAATAGCAAGGACTGTGGCAAAGTCGCTGATCATTTTTGAGCCGGATGTTACAATATTAGGTCAAACAGGCAGAATTAAGGAAGAAAAAAAGTAGAAAAATTATATATACTGTGACCCTAACAATATAAAAGTTTAAAGAGAAAAAAGACTGGAGAGGAAATATTCCAAAATGAGGCTGCCTTTTTTTGTGAAGAACTTTCTTTTTGTTACTTCCTTTCTGTACTTTGCAAAATTTCTAGAATGCCCATCTATTTTTATAAATTAAAAAATATTCTTTAATGGGATAGCAGGGGTGGGGAGGCAGAAGCAACTCTGGTTAGGGAGTCAAGGTGAGAAACCATATTTAAAGTTCCCTGGACACAATCGTGAGAAGCCGCGTGGCTCACACAAGTGACACACAGCTGTTATGCTGTACGTACCCGGGGTGAACTTCTCTTATAATGTGATCCCTAAGGTAAGCTAGTTACATTGTTACTTAACCAAAGAAACTGTGATTTGTTTCAACACTAGAGGGAAGATAGAAAAAACTGGCCACATTGGATTGATTTCTATACAGACAGTACTAAACTTGTGTTTTATTTATTTTGTGTTTAAGATATTTTCAGGAGTAATTATTTATTTATTTATTTATTTATTTATTTTTAAGATTTTATTTATTTATTTGACAGAGAGAGAGAGGACAAGCAGGGGGAGCGGCAGAGGGAGAAGCAGTCTTCCCGCTGAGCAGGGAGCCCGATGCGGGGCTCGATCCCAGGACCCCGGGATCATGACCTGAGCCGAAGGCAGACGCTTAACCGACTGAGCCACCCAGGCGCCCCGAGGAGTAATTTTTAATATAGTCATTTCTTGGTGAATTGAGAACCCAATCATCATATAAGCTGTGATTCTGCTCTATGTGCCTAAAAAATGAGGCCTTGAGGCCTTGCAATGTAATCTTTGCCCTTGCATGTTGCATTTATCAGGCTCTGAAATGAAGCCTGAGAGGGAAGGAGAACATGGATGAAGGGGTAGAGAAGCCAGGGGAAGAGACGTTTGTTACCTTGTACCCCACATCACACCAGGCCAGCCCACCTCCCCAGTATTGGGGGAAGAGGGAGAAAATAGAGAGAGCTAATGTTTATTCACTAGCTACTGTGTGCTAGATGGATAGTACCAGATTCTAGCAGAT
This sequence comes from Phoca vitulina, assembly GCF_004348235.1. Taxonomy (NCBI): domain Eukaryota; kingdom Metazoa; phylum Chordata; class Mammalia; order Carnivora; family Phocidae; genus Phoca; species Phoca vitulina. Next base: position 22,518,113 of record NW_022589725.1, read on the forward strand.
GCAGTCTCATTCAATCTTTCCTGCAACATTTCGAGGTAAGAATCATTATCCCCATTTTTCAGATAAGGCAACTGGGACTCAGCTAGCAGTTGGTAGAGTTGGAATTCATACCTAGGTCTGCATAGGTCAAAGCCCAAATCATTCCTTCGCCTTCTACAGCACCTTCAGGCAGCTCACACTGCAGGGAAGTCAGGAGAGAGCCCCTGGGGGTTCTGTTGCAGCAAGGTGGCCATTTGTTGCCAGGATGCACAGTAGTGAGGTGGTAGGGGGGCTGCCTGGTTCATTGTAGCCCCAGCCTACTGGACTCAGTGTCCACGTTGTTTGGCTAGGACGGCAGACATGGAACAGGGGTCCAGAAAGCTGCAACAGAGATTCAAACCCTCGTCTTCACCTCCTGCTGGCTTTCTAGAAACTGTAGAGAAGCAGAGGGGAAAGGATCTTCAAGGGGTCAGGACGGCTCTCCCAAGTGGCAGTGAGAGCATGACCATGGATGGGAGCTTGGGATGGAGAGGAGGAGGCACGTGCTGCTCCCGACGGTAAGTTGTTTTTGCTTCATTAGGGTTGAACTTCCTCTTTCCTTAAATCAAAGACTAACTACAAACCACTGATTGGTGTGTTTCCCATGACTGCTTTCAGATTGGATTTTTAGAGCTTTGACTCCACCTGCTGTGGTGGGTAAGCATGTCCCTGAGGTCACTTGCTAGGAGACATGGTGCTAGGTCCTCCAGACCATCTCCTCCCTTCACTCCTCCTACCCCCACCCTTACCCCCTTTCCTTCTGCCTAGATCCCTGGTCATTTCTCACCAAGTCCCCAGCGCTGCTCCTGCCTGGGCTCTGGCACCCTTGTTCTCCCCAGCTGGTGAGCATCTCACTGTGGCACAGAGCTGCCTTCAGAGCTGCCCCCAGTGTTTCTCCTGCCTTGTTGCCTCCACACCTGGTTTCCAGGCAGCTTTGGGGTAGGGAAAACAGCCTGGAGTAAATGCCATCAGCTAGTCCATATATGATCTTGAACTTGACCCCTCAGAGTCCACTTTGCCATGCTGAGGAGTCCTACACACCCTGAAGGGTTGACATCAGGATTGTGTGAGGAAAAAATGTCTGAGAAAGGGCCTGGCGCTCCTCCTTCCCTGTCTCCCCACTTCATCCTCTTCCCACCCTGTCTGAGGATCCTAGCTCTGAAAAGCAGTCTGATAAAAAGTACAATGGGTTGGTGGACTGTGGTCTCCTTTAGCTGTGGGACATCGGCCAAGTCACTGGTCTTTTTTGAGTCTGGGAGTAGAACTACCCACCATCCTAGTTTTTTTTATCGTGGTTGTGCTTTATAAACTGTCAAGTACCACACAAAGGAGTAGCACTTGTTACACATTCCAGTGCCTGTCCAGCTGGGGGAGGGACTTGAGAAGGATGGCATGGAAGATTTGATAACCCGTGAAAAGATATTTCATACTTGTAATTCAAGAAGAAAACACGGACTGTGTGTATTCTCATAGTATGCTTACTTTTATCCACTTATCTACCCCCAACCTCATTGGCCTCTTCATAGTGTTTCAACTGTGATTTTCTGTAGTGAGCCCATGCTTTCTCCTACTCCTCTTTCTATTCCTCCATTTAAAAACACAAAACCAAAACCAAAAAAAAAAAAAAAAAAAAGGAAAGAAAAAAAGAAAACCCTTTTGATTTGTATTCCGGTCCTGAATTAATAACCCTCAATCCCCTTAGACTCACACTAAGGAGCGTGTGAGTCTGTACTCCTCGTGGCCACACTTACCTTTCATCCTGGGTAACTGGCAGCTGGGACTGCAGGCCTGTTACACAGCTGGCGCTCTTCCACCCACCATGATCCATGAGGAAGCCTCTGTTGGAGTTTGTCCACAAATGATAAGGCAGGCTGTGGTGAGAGGGAGCCTGGGCCTAGCCTCAGGTGCCTGGACCCAGCCAGAATTGGGCACAGTGTGCCTCTGTAGGATCCCGCCAGCCAAAACCATCAGGTCTGTTGTTTGGGAGTGGGCCACTTCCTGGGTTAATCCGTCAGCATCGTGGCATCCGTTAGTGCCATATTCTTGCCCCTCCAGTCACCTTTCTGGTGAAATGGAACCAGCTTGCTTTCTTTGTTTGGAGTTGCTGGTGGTCCTTTAAAATGTCAAAAGTTTGCAGTACATTGTCCTCATAATCTGCCGACGTCTGTTTAATCTCTGTTGTGTCATAATTCCCTATCAGTGAGATGATATGTACTCATCTCTCAGGAACATATAAAACGTTCTTAAACATGGTCACAGAAAAAAACAACATTGAAGTAATTCAATACCAATTATTAATCTTCTACAGCCCCTCCCGCATCCTCTCTGTCATAGGGTCATGACCCCACTGGGGGCAGTGTCAGGGATTTTGAACTCTATGAAAGTGTCTGTTTATCTGCTTATCAGGCAGACAGGAAAGTGGTAAAACTTCCCAATGTTGAGCTGAAATCTGCCTGTCTGAAACCTACCCCTGGTTGTTTTAATTTTGTCGACAGAATATGTCTACCACCTCTTCAACAAGAATAATAATACAAAAAATAATAAAACAATAATAATACAAATAATAAAAGCAACAGCAGCTGGACATTTTCCATCTCATTTGGTGCTCTCCACCAACCTTTGAAGAAGGTACTGTTAACACCCCAGTTTCGCAGACGAGCCTTGGAGGCGAGGACCTCAGTTAGGTGGCCACCCTCAAGAGCAGAGCACTGAGTCACCACATCGTGCTGGCTCCCACGCTTCATGACAGCCCTCCTTGTGTGCCAAGACCATAGTCCTATCCTTTCTAACCCCAAAGCTTTTCTTTTTGTATTTTAAATAGTTTTTTTTTAAAGATTTTATTTATTTGACAGAGAGGGGGAGGGAGAGATAAAGAGAGAGCACAAGTAGGGAGAGGGAGAAGCAGGCTCCCCACTGAGCAGAGCCTGATCCCAAGGACCCCGGGATCATGACCTGAGGCCGAAGGCAGACGCTTAACCGACTGAGCCACCCAGGCTCCCCTATATTTTAAATAATTAAGTTCCCTTGACCATTCCACATTTAATAATATTCCTAAACATGACACTCAAGTATTCCTACTCCTTTGGATCCTTTCTAGTTTGACAGAATCTTCTGAAAATTTGGTGCCCATGAGGAAGCTGTATTTTGATAAATTTTAGTTCATTTAAAATATGGAATTGCTTTATAATAAGAATCCATGCTTATCATAAGAGAAGTAATTTGCTATTTTATTCTTGTCAAAGAATAGCACACAACTGTGTGCCTGTGGGCTTGGAAGGCAGTGTCTCTGAATTACTTGAACCTAGAACAGGGGTTGGCAAACTTTTTCTGTGAAGAGCGAGCTACTAAATATCTTAGGCTTTGCAAACCATCCCGTCTCTGCATCAACTTAACCCCACCCTTGTTGATGAAAGCAGACACTGACAATGTGTAAACAAACGAGAATGGTTGTGTTCTGGTAACACTTTATTTATAAAAAGCAACAGCTGGGTTTGGACCCTGAATCATCGTTTGCATTTAATGGGGTTTTCCTTGATGGTGAGAAAGTGTTTACAAGTGGGTGTTAAGTAGGACAGTCCTAGTTACTTTGGCATAATTATTAATAGCACCCTCTTTCAGTTTCAAGTGCCTTGGTCATAAATTAATATATTGTTGCCCTAGTATTATGTCACCTTAAGGTTATTAATGAGACTAAGATGAAATAGAAACTTTGGTTTCTCTCCTCCCTTCACTCGGTTGTTTTGTGTTACGTAGTCAGGACCTTACTGCATCAGGTGGCCTTTCCGTAGATTCTTACACTGTCCCATCCAGGAAGAGGGCCTGGCCGTGGGAGGAAGGAGGGAGGGAATACAGAGACCTCCCACAGGAATTTCTATAGCTCACCTTTTCTGCAATACTGCCTATGTGCTGGGCGCTGTACTGGGGCTACACAGGGACTGTGTTATGAGATATACCCTAATCTCATGAATTAAGTATGATTATTATCTTCACTTTACTGATAAGGAACCTAAAGCACAGAAGGTGAGGAAGTTTGCCCAGAATCACAAAGCTAGTAGTTGGATTTGGGTTCAGACCTGGACTGTGATCCCAGAACCTGAGTAAGCTCTGAGGCTGATCAAGTGTAAAAGTATTAAATCTAAGAAATCTAATAAATAAGTCAAATGCAAGCAGGACAAGATTGGGATCAGGTGAAACCATGCTCTTTTCCAAGGCAGAAGAGATGGCAGACATCACCTACCTTTTTCATTGTAGGTATAAATATCTTGAAGGTCAGTGAGTCTTAGGTGGGACTTTTCAGTAGGAGTAAAGGAATTACAACATCGTTAGGCCCTTTTGGTTGAAAGAAGCCTCAGGGCATTGTAGGGACTTGAGGCCAAAAGATGCCAGATGGACTAAGGACATCCTTGAACTTTAAGGGATGTAGAGTTTGATGGGTTAGGGGCTACTTTTGATTAGAGCTACTTCTGGCTGGCTGGCCAAAGGGTGAGAAGTCATGGCTTTGCTTATCACTTCCGCAGAGCAAAGAAGTCAGTGTTGAGCACAGCATCTGCCTGGGAATTAAGATGTGTGTTTCCTTAGGACACCTGTGGCTTCCAGCTGGAGGGGGAGTGGCACACACTGGTCTCTGGACTCATACAGGTTAGACCCCCATATTTCCAGCTCAGTGATTTAAAGAGAACACCAAGTTGTATATAATTTTCAAAGGGAGTTGCCTTCTTCAGATAAACCTGTGCCAAAAGGAAATCTTTAAAAATAATTCCCATCAACTCTTATTTCTGGGTGGTATTTTTTTGTACAGTTTCCAAAACAGTGACCCTAACCACCATGAGGACGGTCATTTGGAGCTTTTGCAAACTACTTACTCAGAAGTGCAAAGCAGGGTGCCTATAGGTTTGGTTACAGAACTCCTCCCGAGGGTGGGAGGTGAGAGTGGAAAACCAGTGGGTATACCTCCTGACCCCTGCTTTTTAACATGTATTCTTCGAGGTGTATTATAGTTGGTGTATTTTCCCAGACTTTCAGTGTTGCCCCAGGACAATTGTCTAAGTTCATTTTGGCGTCAGGACAAATGAGAGGATGTTTCCTGTTTGCCTGACTCTTGTCCCAACTTCTTTCTCTGTTCTGTTAAGCTTTTGGCTAAGTTCTTTCCTCTTGTATTCCACATTTTAACTGATGTTAGGGCACCAAGTATAAAAATCTGCAAACAGTTAGCTTTCATGTTTGAGCATTCGGGTTGGAGCATACTAAAGTTAAAGTTCTCATAGCATGGAAAGATCACCCTCTGTATAATGCATTAAACATTTAATAACTGTACTAATAATCCCAAACACTTTTAATGGGCCACATGGGAGCCTTAATGTGGTAAAAATGTATTTCTTCACTGTCGAGTTAACTTGCATCAAATTGAGAGAAATTCCTCGAAGCAGCTTTGAGGAGTTGGAAGTTTATAAGCTTAGAAACAAATAGCATATTCAGAAAGTAATTTTTATGTAAAAAAGAAAAACCAATAGAAATTAAGTGGGTATTATTAACCTAGTGCTTTGTGCATTTCTTTGCAGTTTAAGACTTCTGAGGTTGGGGAGAGGTGTTCCACCAGTGTGGTACATCTGCTCTGTGTCAGGTTAAGTGATCATGAGTGCGGTTAGCGCGGCAAGACCTGTACGAGAACACAGGTCTCTCTGGCCCCGAGACCTTCCGCTTCGGTTGCAGAATATGGATTGTTTGAATTTGGCCCCTCTTGAAGTATTTTTAAAAATACAGGACTTTTGGAAGGAAAAGTCAGAGGCTGATGCATATATTGTGTTAAATTGAATTCACATTTATTTCTAAGTGGAAGCATTTTTTAAGAAATTGTTTTCTAGTGAAATAGGTGTGCATTTGACATGATCGAGCCTCAGAAAGGGTTGATTGATACAAGGGCAAAGTCCAATAATGTAATTACTAATTTTATGTTGTTTTGGCTTATTTAAAATAGCCTTGGCTCCTGACTGCTAGTGAAATCCAGTCAAAACACTTATAATTATAATGTGCATAAATGAAGGACTTAGGAAACTGATATTTCTCAAGTGTTGGGAAGGAAATGATGTCTTCTGAATAAAATTCATGACATAAATGTAGCTTATCAGTTCACTAGCCTGAATATTATACTTGAATTTTTTTTAGCTTGAAGATTTTGTTGTTTACTTGAAAATGTCAGATATTTGCATATATCATCATCATTTTAGGTCTGTTTGCATGATCGGTAATCAGAATATCGATGAGTTTGTTCTAGCCTTTATTGTAAGGGTGATAAAGTCTTTACACCTGATTTTGCTGTGTTGTTAGTTACCTGGGATCCATCTCTCTCTCTCTCTCACCCCTTGAGGCGATTTTTATCCACTCCAATATACCTGCCCTGGTAGCGCCTTCTTTGCCATGGTTAGGTGCACACACACACAAAATGTAGATGCTGACCAGTTTTTAATCTTTCAGGGGAGATTGAGTTTTTCACTTCAGAGAATATAATAGGCTGTTGACTATGGATGACAGATAAGGTAGATAATGTTACTGAGCAAAGCGGGGGGTTATGCCTGTGAGGCTTATAAATGGACTCTGGGGGCTGTTCCAGAGAGATCTGTGCATGTTGGCAGCATTCAGAATAGGACATTATGCTTTCTAAGACGTGTGTTTGTTTGCATGTGTCAGTTTTTGGATGTCTTACAACAGGTCAGGTTCTTGCTTAAATGGCCCTTCTCCATCAAGGTAGCTCTAATAGGGAGAAACCCAAAGCTCACCCCGCTGAAGACAGCCATGAGACAGACATCAAGCAGTAAGTTTGCTGCTTTGTTTTTTTAGAAGGAATTTGCTGGCATTAACTAGGAAAATCCCGGAGTGGCTTAGGTTGTCTCCATTGGCTTTTATTCATCTTTCCCTTTAACAGAATGAAAAATGTCTGGGCAGTTACAGCTTTGTTCTAAAGTGGCCCATAATTTTGTCTGTGTTTTACATCGCAGTGGATTCCTAAGACCAAATATGGGATTGCTTCTCTGAGAAGTCTCCGTTTCTTTCCCTTCATTCTATACAATATTTAATAGATTTATTTTGAGGTCAAGATTATCTTTTAGGTCAATGAGCAGCCTAAAACCTGATAGACTAATGGGTTTAGTAGAATGAACGTGGGAGGCGTGTGTTGTGTATGTCTACTCTGATCACTTTTTTTTTTTTTTTTTAATATTTTATTTATTTATTTGAGACAGAGAGAATGAGAGAGACAGAGCACATGAGAGGGGGGAGGGTCAGAGGGAGAAGCAGGCTCCCTGCCGAGCAGGGAGCCCGATGCGGGACTCGATCCAGGGACTCCAGGATCATGACCTGAGCCGAAGGCAGTCGCTTAACCAACTGAGCCACCCAGGTGCCCTACTCTGATCACTTTTAATTGTCAAGCCATTGCCTTTGAGAAAGCATTCATAAGAATTTGTGAAATTGTTTAAATCAGTCATTTCTCTCGACTCCATGCCATCATCTCTTACTGGTTCTTTGTTTTCATATAACACCACACAAAAAAGACTGCTTCTCTAATATCTGTTGTCTTATGGTCAGCGCCAAGCTGGGCACCACCAAAGGCCAGGTGTAATGTTGCACCCCTCAGTCTGGTTTGATGAGGGGAGATTCAGAGAGAGAGAGAGAAGGGACCGGATTCAAGACTTAGGCCAGAACTTAATTTGAGGTAGGGATAAACAGGGTGTTCTAACAGAAACGATGTGTCAGTAAGTATCTTTCCATATATTAGAAGTCTAAAATGCCAACATTTATTGAAAGAAGTGTAAATGTAAAATGTTTGCTTTAAGGAAGTAGGTGTATCTTGTTGGTTAGAAGTTCAGGTTCTAGAGACAGATGGCCGAAGTGGACCTCCTGGCTCCCTTCGTACAGCTCCTTGATTGTAGGCCGCATACGAACCCACTGGCGTCTAATTTCTCACCAGTTATTCGGGGAGGGGGCGGTGGGTAATAGTCCCTGCTTCATAAGTCAGTAGAGGAATAAGTGAGGAGAGCATTCTGTACCAGTGCAATACCTGGAATCTAGGAAGCCTTAAATGTGTGCTGATCATGGAGGCCCTGTCTCTGGGGTTGCTGATAAGTGACCAGTGCTGGTGTTCGTGGACAAGGAATCTGGTTACAGCTTCGTCAGTTTACCATCAGTGTGATCCTGAGCAAATCTTTTTTTTTTTTTTTAAGATTTTATTTATTTATTTGACAGAGAGAGCACAAGCAGGGGGAGTGGGAGAGGGAGAAGCAGGCTTCCCGCCGAGCAGGGAGCCCCATGTGGGGCTCGATCCCAGGACGCTGGGATCAAGACCTGAGCCAAAGGCAGACGCTTAACCATCTGAGCCACCCAGGTGCCCCCCTGAACAAATCTTTAACTTCTCTAGGCCTCAGTCGGTTTCTGCATCTGTATAATAAGGGGTTTGATACCCAAGTTCCTACCAGAACAAAAATGTTATGTTTTTAAGGTGAAATTGTGTTTCTCCCCAAAGCAGACTGAGAATGAATAGTACTTTAATAATTAATAGTTCTGGGGTGGCTTGGCTGGGTGGTTCAGTCGTTAAGCGTCTGCCTTCAGCTCAGGTCATGATCCCAGGGTCCTGGGATCGAGCCCCGCATCGGGCTCCCTGCTCTGCGGGAAGCCTGCCTCTCCCTCTCCCACTCCCCCTGCTTGTGTTCCCTCTCTCCTCTCTCTCTCTGCAAAAAATAAATAAAATCTTTAAAAATAATGATAATAATTAATAGTTCTATTTAGAAAATTAGATGTTCTGCTAGGAAGTCGCTTTTGCTAACTTTAGGAAAATGTTGATTAAATGGACATTGTAACTTTCCTGCTGGACATTGAGTCTTGTCTCTTCTGACAGATGACCGTTGTTTGATCTGTATTAGAGGCCTTTCTAATGAAGGCAGACGATGTCTGCCTAATGATGATTAATGCTAGTCATGGAAAGGTAGTAATGAGTTTGATGTTCTTTCTTGCTTGGTGTTCTGAAAGTATCCTTTGTCTAGTTATTGCATTGGAGACATTTTTTAAAAGTCTGCTTTATTGAGGCATAATTTATACATAGTCAAATGTGCCCATTTAAGTATATGGCTGGATGAGTTTTGACAAATGTTTATATCTACATAATAACCAATGCTTTATAGACTTTTTTTTAAGAGTTATTTATTTGAGAGAGAGAGTGTGCATGCTAGCACATGGGGAGGGACAGGGGGAGAGAGAGAATCTTAAGCAGGCTCCAAACCCAGTGTAGACCCTGGTGTGGGGTTTGATCCCACGACCCTGAGATCATGACCTGAGCCGAAATCAAGAGTCAGACCCTTAACCGACTGAGCCACCCAGGTGCCCCTGCTTTATAGACTTTTAAAAACAGCTTTATTGAGATATAATTCACATACTACAAAATTCTATGAGAAGTGCATATAATTCAATGGCTTTTAGTATAATCACAGAATTATACAACCATTACCACAGTTTAATTTTAGAGTATTTTCATCACCCCAAAAAGAAACCCATAACTATTAGCAATTACTTCTTATTTTTTTCCGCTACCTCCTGCCCTCACTCCTAGCCCTAGGCAACCATCAGTCTGCTTTTTTTTATAAATTTCCCTGTTTTGGACATTTCGTATAAACAGAACTGTACAACATGTGGTCTTTTGGGACTAGCTTCTTTTGCTTAGCAAATTGTTTTTAAGGTTCATCCATGTTGTACCATGTATCAGTACTTCATTCCTTTTTTTGTTTGACTAATATTCCATTGTATGGATATACCACCATTTATTTATCCATTCATCACTTAATGGACATTTGGGTTGTTTGCATTTTTGGCTGTTAGGAATAATGCCACCATAAACATTTGAGTTAAAGTTTTTGTGCACATTTGTATGTTTTCATTCTCTTGGGTGGAATTGCTGGCTCATATGGTAACTGTGTGTTTAACTTTTGGAGGAACTGTCAAACTTCCAAATAGGCTGTACCATTTTACATTCCCACCCACAACGTAGGAGGGTTGCATCTTTCTGCACATCCTTGCCAATGCTTATTACTGTCTGTCTTCTTGATTATTGCCATTCCAGTGGTGTGAAGTGGTATCTTATTGTGGTTTTAATTTGCATTTCCTTCATGGCTAATGATGTTTTCAGGTACCTATTGGACATTTATTGATCTTGTTTGGAGAAATGTCTATTGAGATCTGCTCATTTTTAAATTGGGTCATCTTTTTATTGTTGAGTTGTAAGAATTCCTTATATATTCTGATTAGATACATGATTTGCAAATGCCATCTCCCATTCTGTGCATTGTCTCTTTACTTTGTTGATCATGTGCTTTGAAGCACAAAGGTTTTTAATTTTGACAAAGTCTAATTTACCTTTTTTCTTCATCACATGTGCTTTTGTTATCATATCGAAGAATCATTGTCTAACCAAGGTCATGGAGGGCTATGTCTATGTTTTGTTATAAGAGTTTCATGGTTTAGTTCTTAAATTTAGATCAATGATCCGTTTTGAGTTAATTTTTGCATATGGTTTGAGGAATGGGTCCAACTTCATGCTTTTGCATGTGGCTATTCAGTTGTCCCAACCCATCTGTATGAACATATGTTTTCTTTTCTTTCCTTTTTTAATTCTTTCCTCCATTTAATTGCCTTGACATCACATTATAGACTTCGAAAGAAAAACAGTAGTTGCCTGTCCCACCTCTCTCTTTACACTATTCTCCCTAGAAGTGATCACTCTGAACTCTTAGATATTTCTTTTGGTTTTTACCTCCATATGTCTAAATAGCATGCTTACATGGCAATTGCTTTATAATTAAACTCAGTATATTTAATTTCGACACATTTTATAAAAATCCATAAAGTGTCTCATTATTTTGACAGTATTTTATGTTGTTATGACAGTGTTTACTGCTGAGCCACCTAGTATACTCTGACTACATTTCTTTTACTGTATCATTTCCATTTTCCTTGGAGTTAATTCCTGCCCCCACCATTTTCAATCCCCTGCCCTCTTCAGCAGTCAGGCTGATCTGTCCTTACCCACCAGCAGCTCTTTAAAGTGCCTGCCTTTCCAATTTTCCAAATGATCAGACCCAACAGATAATCTTTCTGTTCCATTCTTTCCCTTTGTCTTTCTGTCTTTTTTGTTCTGGGAGTCATCTGTCCTGGATTCCTCTCTCGCTCCATTCATTCCAGGCTGGTCATTCTCCAGGATTGCTGTCTTCCAGAGACTTCCTGTTGCTTTTTCTTTTAGGAGTTCCCTTCATTCTCCCCTGTCTTGGATGCCCTGCTTCCTAGCCTAGCATGAATATTTCTATCAGAGATCCTTTCTGTATAGTTGAGGTACCTGATGCCCAGATTAATGAAGTTCCTTATTAATATCCTTGAGCTAATTAGCTTCTCTCCCCCCCCCCCCGCCCCTCCTCCTGGCTACTGAAAGTGAAATAAAGTCAATTAAAAATCCCAAGTCAAGAACAGCTCACTTACCTAGAAGGGCAGTCTTATTCACCAGAACTATAACTCTAAGAACCAAGAAGCTACCAGGAAAAGACCAGAAATGATGCCTCATCCCCAAATATGGCCATTGAAGCTCAAATACTTTCCTCACCATATCTCTCTTCTTTCAGGTCTGCTTCTCTTTTGCATGCAGTTCTAAAGTACTTGACTATTTGGCTTTCTAGGGTACAACAGATAATAAGTCAAAAAATTTAAAAATCAGGAGTGGAGGGAATGCTAGAGATAGACACACTGTGAACAGTAAGAAGTGCCAATTAGGTAAGGGAATAGATGGGGACAGTATTTTAAAAATCAGTATATAATTAGTAAAGAGTATGTACAGAGTATACATCATGTAACGTTATTACAGAAAGTCCTTTGACTGTCAGAATCACATGGAGATATCCCTTCATTATGGTGCTTCTCAGTGGCCTGCCTCCCCCCAACGTCTTCCTTTCTGAGGTGCTAAACAGCTCCTTTGAGCTAGGCATTATGCCTGGTGTTCTTGATGAACACAAAGTGTAAGGAGTAAGTTTTAATTATCTGGAAAATAATTTTATATAGAATAATGCATTTGTCACAGTTACAAAAAGAAAGGATTATTACCTTATATCCTTATGAGAATAGATACTTGGTGGGCTCCAGACTTAAACTCCATTATCTGCTTTTGAAAACACATTATAATGACTGTCTTTATAAGTGGCGTTTGTCACTAAAACTATTTGTGTTCAGTAAGTAAAAAAAAAGTGTATATACATATGTATGTATATATATTAGCATATCAGTGATTTTTTTTTTTTTTGAGAGAGAGAGAGAGAGAACCTGCATGTGTGAGCAGTTGGGGGAGGGGCAGAGTGAGAGAGAGAACCCCAAGCAGGCTCCACGCCCAGCGCAGAGCCTGATGGAGGGCTCGACGCAGGGCTGGATCTCATGACCCTAAGATAATGACCCAAGCCGAAATCAAGAGTCTGATCCTTAACTCACTGAGCCACCCAGGCGCCCACATTAAATTTGTTTCTAATGATGAAGTTGCACTAAGCTAGTTGGTAGGAGGGGAGTTGATTGAATTCATTCAAATCACATTTCACTGATTTTCATGCTAATTGTTAGATTGGCTAAATTTATCTCCTCCTCTGTATGGGGACATAATGAAATGCTTTTGTATTTATTTCTCCATATTTATTGAGGTACAATTATATGGAGAGAGATTAATTATAGGATAAATAAGGTCATATTCCCTTCACCCTTTTAAATGTTATGTTAAACCATAATAACTGTTTCTAAAATGAGACTCTAAGCACCAGAGAAGGTGGGGACCATGACTGCTTCTTTGAATCATCCTCCCCAGCACCTGGCATGGTGCCTGACACCAAGGCACCCGGTGCTGCCTTATTGAATGAGTGAAAAATTATTGCAGGAGATGAGACATTGGAGCTGTCTGCTGGAGGATGTATTATGTAAGTAGCTCATGTTAAGCTTTAAAATTATGAGCAGATTAGGAAATCTTTGTAAGAGTTATCTCCCATATAAACAGTAACTCACATTATCAGCTACAACTGAATTCTTTTTTGAATCTATTAAGTCCATTTTTTTAAAGGATGTGAACAATAGGTGAAGTATTTTTTATAAAATGAATCAGGAGGAGGGGGCAGTGAAGTTTGGTGGTTTGGTTTTGTTCCTGCCTGGCACGGGCCCGGGAGGGTTGGGCTGGCTGGTCCAGCACAGAGCCTGCAGGGCTGGCTGGGGGCCCCCCGGAGAGCCTTGAGATGGGAGATGTGGAGGAAGCAGAAAGGTCTGGCAGCAGGGGCAGCCTGGGCTCAGCCCCAGGCTGTGTGAGGGAAGTGAGCTGCAGGCCTCCTGGGGTTATTAGTAAAGTGGACCGGCTGTGTCCATTTGGCATTTATTACCTATTACAGGGATGGTGCACAGAACTCTGTGGCAGTGGGGGGGACTGTGTGGCATTTCTCAGATCAGCTCTTTGGGTTTCAGTGTGGTTCTTCTCGGGCTCGCATGCAGCCCCAGCATTTCCCAGTTCACAGGTTACAGATATGGCCAGGCGGGAGACACTCTGGACCACCTGCCTTGCCCTAGTTCCACATTGCTGAGAGACATGAAATGACTGTTCCATCAGCTATGGCCAGGCCTGGGGAGGAAGTCAGACATACCCAGGGCTCCACCCAGGGCTCCCGGGGGCCCGTTCAGTGCTGCCAAGAGGATGGTCCTCGGGAAGACATTTAATTGGAAATTCGGTTTACTATGCACATAAAAAAGTCTTTGATGTTTAAAATAATTAATATTTTTGTGAGTTGCTTTCAAGTTTTTACTTGACCTGAGGGGGGTGTGGGATGGTACTGGAGCCACAGACACATTAGGCAAGGTACGTATGTTCAGGAGACAACAGAGCAGTGTCGAGAAGAACTGGGCATCCACTGGTTACTTGCCATTTGATCTTTTCAGAGCCTTCGTTAACAGCTCTCCAAAATGAGGATGATGATTCGTGCTTGCCCATATTTTAAGATACTGTGCAGATTAGGCGACATTTTGCCCCAAACCCTCATCTTCTCTCACTCTCTATACTGTCCCCCGGTGTCTTAGTTTCCCAGCATCTGTTGTTTCACTGATGATATCAAGTAAGTACATCCAGCCTAAATCTCCAGGCGAGGCCTCTGCACCTAACATGCAGAAGCCTTATCTCCTGCCCTGCCTCTTGAGTGTTTCTGGAATATGCTCCCTTCTCCCTTCTTTCCGTTGCCATTGTCTTGCTTCCTGGCAGCACCTTCTATTGTCAGACTCTCTAGTGGCCACTTTGCCATTTCTCCCTTCTTGCAGCCACCCTGCCCCGTGGAGCCAGGGTGATCTTTGTGACTTATCTGTGTGGGTGTGTCCGTGTGTGAGCACATCCACGTGTGGGTACGTTCATACTGTATGATTAAAAGTCCTTAGCACATTATTTAAAATAGAAATAACGAAAGAAGGAGAATGAAAGAAAAGCTTTACATTCTTGTCCAGTCTACCTTTTATCCTTCAAGTGTGTTGTCTTGATAGTTGATGTATATATTTTTTATCCTTTTATATATGTTAATAGTTTCACATGTGAAACAGTACTGCAGGGACTTAAAAGTAGCAGGCCCGCAGCCCCCACTTCTCCTCATCTCGAAATCCTGTACCTCAGAAGATACTTCTTTTTAGCTGCTTATATTATAATTTCTTGATTTGCCAAATTTCAACATTATCTATGCACTCCTGTAGATGGGAACTGGCACTCTTACACCTCTTGCTTCCCACCGACCCACATAGAAACTTGCCCTGTGTCCTCCATAGTTGTATCACACTGTTTAGCTAAATCTCGCTTTGGTGTTTATATTATTGTAACTGTACAAGTATTTTCACTGCTGTACCTAACTATACCATGGATATTTTCTTAGTGTTAAAATACTTTGTGTTTCCTAGAATTTAGAGTTGCTTCTGTTTGTTAGTTACAGTTTTCTTTGTTTCAATCACTTTTTCTTCCCAAATTATCCAAATGAACTATAACGTCCTTCCGAAGAATATTTTCCCATGATCAACCCTTTTGGGTAATATTATTGGTACATTTCTTTGTCTCTTCCCAGAGATGTTATCCTACTTTTTGTACTGGCTGCATTTGAGACTCAGTGTACAGGCACCATTCTCGATTTCTTCTCACCTCTGTCCTATGTTAGATCCTCTTTCTCTTCCCTTACTCTTTCCACTTTGTATTTGTTTGGTGGGACAAACTTCTAGTAAATTCCTGAATAAGGAATGTGGATGTAGGAGGTAAGGACTTGGGGTTTTGTGGTCAGTGCTTCTCTGTCAGCATCCCTGGAGCTGAGCATCCAAAGGGTCTCACTGTCCCCTGAAGTCCTCTCTCCCGCTCCTTGCTGGGCCCACGGGATGGTCCTCTTCATCGTTGCCTACACGTAGAGCCTCATCTTCTCCACTACATCCCCCTGCATGTTTTAGCATCACTGTGTCCTTTCACACCTCTACATTTGTTCATGCTGTTCCCTCAGGATGAAGGGCTTTTCTCCAATTGTCTACCTGTAGAAGTCTAGTGAGCATGCTAGATGTCAGTTCAGGTGATAAAAATATAATTGAGAAAGAACATTATTTCTACTTCTGTTTAGCAAAGCACAAAATGACAGTTCTCAAGCAGGCATATGGCAGCTGTTGGGTTAGGGTTTGTCAACTGCCTTAATCCTTTTTGGAATGAGCAGGGTAATCAGCAAATACAGTTAATACTGTTTCAGCATAGCAGGTGACTTTAGAAATGGTAAGCAAACTAACAAATGCTGGCTGTCTGAAATACATCTTCAAGATTGCCATTCAGGTATTGTTTCCATCAAATTATTTTTGATCTTCTGAGATAGTTTTAGTAGGCCTCTGTATTAGTTTCCTGGGCCGCCATAACACATTACTTTCACTTAGGTGACTTAAAACCGTAGAAGTTTATTCTCTCGCAGTTTGGGAAGCCAGATGTCTGAAATCAAGTCTGAAGTTGGCAGGGCCTTGCTGCCTCTGGAGGCTCTGGGGGAGAAACCGTGTTCCGCCTCTCCCAGCTTCCAGTGGGTGCTAGCTTCCTGGTTTTCTGACTGCATCCCTTGCTTTGTCTTTCCATCACCTCATTTGTGTGTTTGTCTTCTCTGTGTGTCTTTTGTAAGGACACTTGTGATTGGATTAGGGCCCATCCAGATAATCCAGGATGATCTCTTCATCTCAAGATCCTTAATAACACCTGCAAAGACCTTTTTTTCTAAATAGGGTAGCATTCGCAGGTTCTAGCAATTAGGACATGCACAGTGGGGGGGCCACCATGCAACCCAGTATGGCCTCTAAAGCACAGTGCCCTTTGAGATATGTCATCTCTGCTGATAAAACTGTTCTCTGGTCATAGTGATCACACATCAACCAGTATTTTCCTGGTTCATTCATTACTTCACAGATAAACATATCGTGAACCAGACCCTGTGCTAGGTGCTGGCTTTATAAAAGCCAACACAGACAAAATCCCGACCCTCCAGAAACCACGGTATTATCAGAAAGGCCAGCTTTCTCGTGAGGATTCTAATCTATTATTTGAGTACATTGTTGAATAACTATAGACATAGATTTGGAAATACAAAGGGAAATGCTGGCAAGTACAGTAGACACAAGTGGAAAGTGCAGAGAGGTTTAGTCAAAGGACTACTGTCATGTTTCACTAACCAGAGGTTGGTAGTGTGCATAGTGGTTTGATGATACAAACGTAAACTCTTCGGTAAAGCCAGGTGTTGAATCTGTCTACGGAATCCTCTGATTTTGTTTAATATGAGCCCTGTTAACTTCTTGCCCTAAAAATTTATTCTGTCCCCAAGGAAGATGTTTTTAACAAAGCAAATGGAACGTACCCTTCAGCCTTTGGAAATGCTTTATTGCTTTCCGTTGTTTTAGGGTACTTGCTTGTACTCGAAACTGTTTCTTTAGGGTATTCTTATAAGGCTCTCTTGGACTCAGTTAATAAGGAAGATAACTTATAAATCCAAAATTATCACTTCTATTAAAGGTTCTAATCCAAGATTTCTTAATAGTGCGGTGTGTTATAGACAAGTTGTTATCATGAATAAAGGACCTGAGTTTGTCAGTGATTTCTTTACTGGGGAAAAAAAAAAGAGATTGATACACATTTAAGGTTATCCATTAACATAATTACACCTTTTCTTTTGCATTACATTCTGCATTTTCATTTGGGGAAGAAAAGGTGGAGGGACAGCTGGTGCCTCTGTAATTGCACATCACAGCCAGCCTACCTTATCTGTGCACTCCTGGGAGTGGGTCACAAATGTCATCCTCTTTCTTGGATGTTCTAATTAAAAAACCAGAAATGAAAACAAAAACGTTGACAGACCTGGTGGTTCTACCTTCCCCAAATAATTGATCATTATGGGTATTTGAAACCATTTACCAGTTAGGAGTAGAATTAATTTTATTTTTAACTTTTGAAGCTAATTAAAAAATAGTTTTAAGTTCATAGAAGATAATTCAAAATGTGTTATTAAGAAATCCTCCAACATTGTACTGTTCTCACAATTTTTCTGAAGTTTGAAATTATATCAAAACGAAAGATGGGGTGCCTGGGTGGCTCATTCGGTTAAGCGTCGGACTCTTGGTTTCGGCTCAGGTCATGATCTCAGGGTCATGAGATCAAGCCCCCCCCCCTCAAATAAATAAACAAATAAAAATCTTTTTAAAAAAGAGCATCAAAGCAATTTTTAAAAGCTTTGTGCTTATTACAATAACTGGACCCTTCATGGGAACATGACATTAGTTTGACAAACATCATTTTCAAAACATAATTAATTTTCATGGTGTGATTAAATTATTCAAGTGGGATTTGTACCTCCATAATCACTCATCCTCTTGCTCCTCTTTTTTCCTTTCCATCAGATACTCATGAGTCATAACAAATGCACCCGCTACCATTTATGAAGTAGAAAATAATTTTAATTACGTTACCTGGAAGAGTTAAGGGGATTGGAGCCTTAAGCTTCATTGGCCTTGCTGTATTTGTAGATTTTTCTTTTTCTTTTTTCTTTTCTTTAAACTCCTGGGAGTGTGTGTTACTCTAATAGACTAGGTCTTTGGACTGAGCTCTGGGTCTTTCTCCTTATGTATCAGGACAAGAGAAGAGGGCCTAGACTTGAAATGACAGATGTTGGCGGGGATGCGGAGAAAGGGGAACCCTCCTACACTGTTGGTGGGAATGCAAGCTGGTGCAGCCACTCTGGAAAACAGTATGGAGGTTCCTCAAAAAGTTGAAAATAGAGCTACCATATGATCCAGCAATTGCACTCCTGGGTATTTACCCCAAAGATACAAAAGTAGGGACCCGAAAGGGTACGTGCACCCCGATGTTTATAGCAGCGATGTCCACAATAGCCAAACTGTGGAAAGAGCCAAGATGTCCATCAACAGATGAATGGATAAAGAAGATGTGGTGTATATATACAATGGAATATTATGCAGCCATCAAAAGGAATGAGATCTTGCCATTTGCAACGACGTGGATGGAACTGGAGGGTATTATGCTGAGCGAAATAAGTCAATCAGAGAAAGACATGTATCATATGACCTCACTGATATGAGGAATTCTTAATCTCAGGAAACAAACTGAGGGTTGCTGGAGTGGGGGGTGGGGTGGGAGGGATGGGGTGACTGGGTGATGGACACTGGGGAGGGTATGTGTTCTGGTAAGCGCTGTGAATTGTGCAAGACTGTTGAATCTCAGATCTGTACCTCTGAAACAAATAATGCAATATATGTTAAGAAAGAAAAAAAGAAGAAGAAGAATGTAGCAGGAGGGGAAGAATGAAGGGGGGGAAATCAGAGGGGGAGAAGAACCATGAGAGATGATGGACTCTGAAAAACAAACTGAGGGTTCTAGAGGGGAGGGGGGTGGGAGGATGGGTTAGCCTGGTGATGGGTATTGAGGAGGGCACATTCTGCATGGAGCACTGGGTGTTATGCACAAACAATGAATCATGGAACACTATATCTAAAACTAATGATGTAATGTATGGGGATTAACATAACAATAAAAAAAATTAAAAAAAAAAAAAAAAAAGAGGGCCTAGACTTGTCAGCCCCCATCCAAAGACCCAGAAGACAAACCCCTTGAGTCCACATGAAGACCCATGCCCAACCAGAGTCACTGGACATGTTTGACTGGTCATGTTCGATGTTTTTGTAGTTTGGGATTTTCCTTCTGAACATGGATGCAGACATCTCAGATACCCTCAAACTATGTGACCAAATGCAGCCTAGCTCAAAGTTAAGAGGCCATCAGTGACTCCTGGGGCTATCCCTTCATGTGCATGACTTACAAATGTGGTGGTATTAAATTTCATTTTGATCTGTGCAAGGAAAATATATGGTATTCATCAGTGATTTATTCAGATGGATTTCTGAGTCTTTTTGCTTTGTTTAGTATGGTGTCTAACAAAAAGTAGATTCAGGTATTGTCCACTGCTTTCCTTTTATTACAAGTCCAGTTTCAGGTGGAATATGGGGATATAATTTTCCTCTCATGGTGATAAGAGTTACTTAATTTTTATAATTTGATCTATATTTTGTTCTTTAGCCTTGTGGTAGAAGAAGATAAAATAAACGGCTCACCATTGGAAACTCATTCTCATCACTTTTTTTTTTTTCAAATACTAGTTTTGTTAGAATTTCATATCACTAAGAAAGAAGGAACAGCAAAATCATTGAAAATTCAAGGATCCTATTCAAGGATTCAAGGACCCTGTTCCATAATTGCTGTCATGTGAAGTGTTCTTTTCAATTCTAGTCCACCTGGATAGAAACCAACTTAGGCCAAAATTAGCATTATCCTTGTTGCCAGGTTGAATTTCATGAGCGCAGGAAGCCTTTTCAGTCTCTACCCTCAGAAGAGACTCACTGTGGCAGTTGTTTCTATTTCTCTACTGATGGAGAAGTCCAAGATGATGTGCAGCACCCAGAGCTGCCACTTATGGGACAGGAGTGGGGAGTCAACCAGAGGAGTTGGCACTATGAAGATTCTAGTTTTCTCTGCTGTAGCTTTGGCTGCCGAGCCAGTACTCGGCCATGGAATGTGGTGCTTACCGGAAGTTCTAGGAATCCATCTTGGGACCCTGTTATGAACAGGCTGACACTTCATTTAATATTGAAGGGAATCTACTTCATAGTAAAGACAAAACAAAAAATGCTAAAAGCTTTGCAGGGGGATGAACAAAGACTGTTTTTGGAAACAAAAAGAGCATACAAAGGCTTTCTTATGTTACCTGCCCCAGAGTTAGGCAAAGCAGTCTCTGAGATACAGATTTGGAGTTTTGAAGCACAGTACTGTACTGGTTGGAACTGTTGTTTATTGGTTAGTCTTTATGTTTGTGGTATAAGTTTGTGTGTTCAGATGATTCAGTGAATCTTCGAGCTTTTTCCTTTGTGAGGTCTGTTTGCACATTTGGAAAGATCTGTGAACATGGTACCATTGGTGTTTTGTGGCTTTGCGCTTTTGATTTCCTTCTGAAGCTGCCACCATGACGTTAACCTTTGAAGAAGTTAAGAGTGTAGAAGAAAATGATTACCAGTGGTTAATAAGGTCCTGAAGTTTTAGGAGTTTGGGAAGAGTGCCCATTTCCATGAAGGAGTCTGAGAGCTCACGTGGGGAGAAGCTCCCTGGCCACATGTAAATTGAGAAAGAGATTTCAAAATCAGTTTTGATTAAAATGGGAATTTGAGCCTGTTGCTGAGAAGCAGCCATTTTCTATAAATTATTTATGGCATGAGCATAAGGGTTTGGTGTAGAGGCTGTAGGCCTTTTTCCATTTCGCTTCAAGAACTGGTTTGATTATAAAGAGAAAATAATGAATTTTGGTATTGAAACAAATTTTTTAAAGGAGGTTTTAGTTCCTAAAGTGGAAAAATAAATGATTAGTAAACACTTTCACCAGTAATAACAACCAGTGTTGCAGCTGGATTTTAGGTAAAAATAGAGATGATGGAACCCTGTTGAACATACTTTATCATATTAGACACATATTGAGACATTTCTCATAGTGAGTACATCAGTGGCTTAAGGAGTATGTATTTGTAGAGTCCTCTGCTTATTAATACATATTTAGATTTATTCCTGGCTAACTAGGTTATAGCATATCTTTATGTTTAGACCGTACATGGAGAGCCCACTGAGCAATGTGACATGAGGGAGGAGGGTCCTAGGAGACAGGTTCTGGGCAGTAGCCCAGCTTCTTGTGGTGTTGACCCCTTTTCTGGGCTTGGACCTCTCCCCCCACCTTGGCTGCTATCTTGCTGTGGGATCAGACCCTCATTCTCCACCTGCTGCCTGCTCTGCCTTTTCAGTGAAGTTCAGGTTCATTTGGGAAATTGGAAGTTTAGACTGACAGATACAGAAACGGTTTATGCTTGAAAAAATGAATGCTTGAAAAGATGGTGTATTCTCTGCTTTCATTGTACAGGGTTTGATATATATTTTACAGGTCACCATTGTATATTCTATGTCCTCTATGGTCTTATTTTTGCCTCTCTGATCTGGCATGGGCTGAAAGAAGTGGATTCAGTCTTCTATGACTTCTGTATTTCTCTTGCTGTTTTCAGGCATTTTATTTATTCAATAAATATTTAGTGCTTGCTTCCCATGTACCAGAATGGTTCTCAGCTGAATGAGACTGACACGTTCATGATCTT
The DNA here is from genome assembly GCF_004348235.1 of Phoca vitulina. Lineage (NCBI taxonomy): Eukaryota > Metazoa > Chordata > Mammalia > Carnivora > Phocidae > Phoca > Phoca vitulina. The sequence goes on from NW_022589725.1 coordinate 22,539,890, forward strand.
ATGGAGGTGACATTTTAGGGGAAGACAGACATTGCACAAGACAAAACACAAGATAATTTCCGATACCAAATGTGTGATGAAGAAAATAAAAGCTGTAGTTTGATGGCGAGTGACTAGAGGTGGCTCCAGTTTAAACAGGATGGCCAGGGGTGCCTGGGTGGCTCAGTTGATTGAACATTCGACTCTTGATCTCAGCTCAGGTCTTGATCTCAAGGTTATGAGTTCAAGCCCCGAGTTGGGCTCCACTCTGGGTGTGGAGCCTAGTTAAAAAAAAAAGGAATTAAATAGGATGGCCAGAGAGCCTCTCTGGAGGAGGAGCATTCCAGTTAAACAACCAAGTAAAAAGAGCTAGGTGCCTCCGCAGGGGTCTGGGAGAAGTGATTTCTCCGGGAACGTCAGGAAGAGGCTTTGGGATGGAAACACAATTGGCATTTTAGAGGAACAGGTTTTGTAGCTTTTCCATCTGCATTTGTATGCTGTCTCTTACTAGGATTCTCAGGAGAGTTTTCATTTCTTTATAGCTTTTATTCTCTGTCATTATAAATGCCCTCCTTTGGTCCCATTTAATTCTCATTGCAGGCAATTAACAGTTTCTGACATTGCCTCCTGGAAGTTGTTAGGTTTGCATTTGCTGCCTTTATGTAACTCCTGGTCTTCTTGGAGTCATCCAGATGTTTCTCTGGTCGACTGCAGTGGTCTCCAAAGTTATGTGTGCACATGCCACTGTGAGGGGGCACTTAAGTAATCCACTGTGCTGTGGAAGAAATATGAGAACTTTTACCTGTATTTAGTTGGATTGACGTCAGCCCCCTCACGATGTGGATGCACCTGAAGGGGTTCTGGGAAGGTGACATGAGGGAGGGAAGGGCTCCCCTTGTGGAGGGCATGACTGTGGTTATCTTCAACCTGCTGGCTTACTCACATGGCTGGGATGCAGTGAGGTTGTTTCAGAAAATACAACCGGGGCGGATTGGTTAGCCTGGTGATGGGTATTAAGGAGGGCACGTACTGCATGGAGCACTGGGTGTTACACGAAAACAATGGATCATGGAACACTACATCAAAAACTAATGATGGGGTGCCTGGGTGGCTCAGTTGGTTCAGCGACTGCCTTCAGCTCAGGTCATGATCCTGGAGTCCCGGGATCGAGTCCCGCATCGGGCTCCCTGCTCAGCGGGGAGTCTGCTTCTCCCTCTGACCCTCCCCTCTCTCATGCTCTCTCTCTCTATCTCATTCTCTCTCTCAAATAAATAAATAAAATCTTTAAAAAAAAAAAAAACTAATGATGTATTGTATGGTGGCTAACATAACATAATAAAATTAAAAAAAAAAAAAAAATACAACCAGTCTCCAGGCCCCACCTCATGCCACCCCCATTGATGTGGCATTTTGTGAAAATAACCAACGTCTTGAATAGGGGTTCACATCCTTTTAGTATCCCCCTGCCGCCACCAAGGTGGGTGGCTATACACAAGCTGAAATTTGTATTCAGAGATTTTAATCCATAATGGGTAGAAGCTGACCAAAAAAAATGGACTCTTATAAGCCACAAACAATATTTTTTTGTCAAGAGGGAGAAACTTCAATATTTCAAAACCTCATAAAAGATGGTATTTCAGAATACCTGCTTTTGATGAGGTATTTTGGCTCAGTTTGCTCCTTTGGCAGTGGTTTGCCAGGTAGACCTTCCTCCAGCCCTTTTCTGGGAGTGAGAGTCTTTGTGCATCTCAGCTAAGGGGTGATGATGATGGTGAGGGGGTGGAGGGCTTCTGCTCCCTGCCAGAGCGCATGGATCAGGTTTGAGCCTAGGAGGGTGGGGTGAACAGGGCCAGAAGCTGAGATCAGGAGAGGATTTGTAAGATTCTGGGCACCCTCAGGGTCACACTGGGACCCAGGAAGGAGAGCCTGGCCCAGAGTTGAGGAGTGGGGTACACTCATGCCTCCTTCCTTCCTTACTGCAGTGCACTCATGAACACCTTCTATGGGCCAGGCACTGCTAAACATCAGGGCTTTAATAACTAGCGAAAATAGATGCAGACCTCATCATCTCTTGGAAGAATCTGGTAGTCAGGTCAATGACACTGAAGCAGGAAAAATTGCTGTCTTGAACTGTTGTTTCAAAGAGAGACACCTGATGCTGTTGGCAAGGTAAAGGGTGGGACGCCTGGTCTGGAGACCTCAAAAGGTTTCCCTGAGGAAGAGGCATTGAGCCAAGTCTGAATGAAGCCCCATTGGGAGCCCAGGGGGAGGTGGGTGCAGGCAGGGTCGGAGAGTGCCTTCCAGCAGAGCCAAGGTCCTATCTCTTTTGTTCTCTGCTCTGTGTTCAGCTCCTGGCACAGGGCTGGTGTCTGGTATGTGTTCAGTAAATAAAAATTAAGTGACTAAAGGCCAGCAGTGAGTGCAGAGACAGTGGATTGACATGAGGCTGGAGGAGTTGGCAGGAGCCAGACCTCAGAGACTTGTAGCTAAAGAGACCATATATATGGGTTGTTGTGGAAATCAGGACAAAAGCGGGGTGCTATTAATAGTTATGTTTGGATCCTAGGGCATAAAATGAGACTGACGGGCAAACTAGGATGTACGGTCAGCCTCTTATAAGCCACTATAAGGAATTTAGTCTTTTTTTTTTTTTTTTTTCCTGAGAGCTGAAGGCCTTTCAGAAGGTTTTCAGCTTGAGTGGAGGGGTGGAGGCAGGGCCAGACTTGATTACTCTGGCAACAGGCTGGTAGCAGGTTGAAGGTGAGCTGACTTAAGGGATCCTGGGAGACTGGTGCAGTTAAGGGCCAGGCTGGTAGGAGGGTAGTGGCTTGGCCTGGAGGCCGGGATGGTGGGGGCGGGGAAGGACACACGATGTGGTGAGGGGTTGTACGGGGCTGCTCAGGAAAGGGAGGCGACAGGGTCTCAGAGGTGGACAGATGGTGGGGGCTGCTGCCTGAGCCAGAACAGGGAAAAGGAGCAGGTCTGGGGGGAATGTATAGTTTTGGACAGGTGGAGAAGTCAAGGTATGAACTTAAGAACTTCCATTCTTTGGCTTGTGAATTCCCAGCCTAGGAGGTAATAATGCAATTCCACCAGTGTTGCATGCATTCACGTCCCATCCCTCTTCAAAGTATCCCCAGCCCCTCCCACCTGTTCAGTACTCGCTTCTGCCTGAAATCTGATGAACCAAAACCAAATCCTTTCCTTCGTTAGAGGTAGATGTGTTTAAAAAGCAAACACTGAGTTAAGCCTGCAAAGTAAAGTGAAGCGTTTGTGAGGGAGAGGAGGTTGGGTAATGCTTCGTTTAGAAAAGCTCGAAGACCCTGAGCTGGAAAAGGACTGCTGGAGGAGAAGAACTTGGAAACACTTGTGAGGCAGAAGAGGATCACAGAATTGAAACTCCACCAAAGGGGTCTGAGAAGCTCGGGTACTACAAGTGACGGTGAATCTGAATTTAGAATGGCTCTTACAGCACCTCTAAGTTGCAGGCTTCTAATATACTATTTCTATAATATTTGCTGTTTGGAGATCTTTGACAGACCCTCTTGTTTTTGGAGTGGGAAGAGTTTTGTGGCTGGTATGAGCAGGGAGAGAGGATAACTTTAAAATGTGTTGGTTGGGTTGCAGTGAGCAGTAGTTCTCCATCATCGATTGGAAATACTGGAATGATTTGGTCTTGCAGCTGCCTGTTAATTCCTTCCAGAAAACGGAAAGGCAAAGGGGCTGGTCTTTGCCTGCGAGATACTTAGAAGCCAGCAGTTCTGCAAGCCATTTGCTGAGGTCTGACTCCCTTGGCAGGTGATGTCTGGACTGGAGGTGTGCCACAGCTTGGCGGCATGCCAACGGGGCCACCATTGCCCTCTTCTGGTAAGGGGCTCCTGCTACAAATGTATGGAGCTGTACGGAGCAGGATAATTCAAGCTCGTTTTTCACTTTTGGTCAACTGTGCTTTGCCAGCTGGCATGAATCCCTCTAGTGAAATGAGTGTTTGGTTTGAAACGTTGTAACATATACTCAGACCATGGAACTATGTGAGGGTCTAACCTTATTTACAGTTTTGGCTTGTGGGGGCTACCTTAGATATCCATATCATTTTCCACAGTTGGGCCACTTTCTCTTGGGCAAAAAAGATTCCTTTCGGCCTCTGCCTATGAAACCCTGTCTGACTGCTTCATTAGCTAACACATGTGTGAATTTGCATCATCGATAATGGCAGCAAATGCAAGGAACATGGTTTTAATAAAATTTTAGTATCTAGTATCTCTGAAGTATTAGGGCACAGAACATTATAGGCCTGGGATAAACAATTCCTATTCAATAGGGGCTTTGTAGCATTTCTTGGTGACATATTTACAAAATTTATAATTTAGAGATGAGTTTATATTACATGGTAAAATTTAAGAATATATTAAAACAACTCCATTGGAAAGGGGCAATGAGAAGATGGGGTTACTGTGACAGTTTATGCCATAGCTAAAGGCCAGTTCCTCTTGTCCAACTGGTGCTTATTCTTCTCTAATGTGTCTTTGAGTGTCAACCTCTCTTTCCCTCCCCAACAGAAGGTGAGCGCTCAGATGAACTCAGTGGGCTTTGCTGTTTAAAGGAACCCTGTCGTGAATCCCTAGAATGGAAATATTATTTTGTGAGGCATTTAAGCATGTCCTTAGCACACTATCCCTTTTAAAATTTAGGTTTTTCAGTAAACCATTAAGAAGCTCTTTGGCATTTAAAATCTGAAGAGTATCACAAATAAAAGCTAGCTACCATACTTGTTTTGGTCACTGAGATCTAAACACATGGAGTTGATCTTTTTAAGCTGGAGCAATTTGATATTTACAGTTCTGTTGATCAGTGTAATTTTTCTAGGTATTCAGTAGTCACAGGACAGGCATGTAATAGTCACAATCTCGTTATGATATGAATGATGTGTGAGAAAAGTCCTTACGTACTACCCCATCCACCCCTATGCAAAGACCCCAATGCAGATTGCCTAAAATAAAAATAGTTAGATAACTGTCTCTGAAGAGAATGGGCAGTACTCATTTAGATTTTTATAAAATTAAGGATATAGTCTATTTCGAAAATATCTGTTCAAAATTCCTGTATTTGTCCTTTCTCATTTGTTTCTTTTTTTCTTTCTTTCTCTCATTCATTCATTCACTGGTTTAGGCTTTGTTAAAAGTTAATACTGATATAAGAATGCTTCATAGAGTGAGGGCAGTCTGTCAGTTGGTCAGGTGATGAATCATGGTATTGAATTGTTTTACCAAATTAAACCTTTAACCCTATATATTTAAAAAGCCCTTATTGACAAGGTCTGGCAAGGTCAAGGCTAAGAGGACCCTCTTCTAGACAGTTGGCAAGATGAGCAGCAGCCTCCACTCTCTCTTCTGGCTGGGCATTTTGTAGTACTTCTTTGACTCTGGACCATTCGCCCCTCTCTCTCTTCCTCCTCCTGGGTAGCCTCAGATCCCGGCAAATTCTCCAATGCCTGAGAGGTTAGCTGGCTTCATATAGTAATTTCTAGAGCAGGGTTTCTCTGCTTGGGCACTAATGACATATGGACCAGGTGATTCTTTGTTGTGGGCTATTCTGTGCATTATAGAATGTTTAGCAGCTTTTCTGTGCTCTCTCCCACTAGGTGCCAATTGTGACAACCCTAAATGTCTCCAGACATTGCACATTGGGGGTGGACAGGTGGTGGAAGATGGTGGTGATTTTGCCTAAGAACCACATATCTGGATTTTTTTTTTTTTTTTAAAGATTTTATTTATTTATTTGAGAGAGAGAGTGAGAGAGAGAGAGAGCACAAGAGGGGGAGCGGGAGAGGGAGAAGCAGACTCCCCGCTGAGCAGGGAGCCCGATGCGGGACTTGATCCCGGGACTCCAGGATCATGACCTGAGCTGAAGGCAGTCGCTTAACCAACTGAGCCACCCAGGCGCCCCTCACATATCTGGATTATGAATGATATATTCCTTCTTCTTTAGCCTTAAATACTTGGAGGTACACTGCACTGTCACACTTAATCAGTAGGTACTGATGTAGGACACACGGTGTATTTAAGCCAGAAGGTTTCTTAATTTGAGGAATTCAGGGTGGGAAATAGGTTTCCTGTTGAGGGCTAATGCCCAAGGCAGAGTTAATCAGGAGGTACATACCAAAAATAATTTGATTTAGCTTCTTCTCACCAAGAAAAATATTTAGTTCCCTTTTTTATTAAATTAGGAGCAGGCATCATAAAACTATTTCATAAGAATAACTCTAAACTTTATACTTGTCATTTTAAGGCAGAGATAATGAGGGAAGACTAGAAGCAGGCAAATGATGTGTAGAGATGAGGAAACAATCTGATTTGCAAAGAAGGAAAATGAATTTGAGGAGAAGAGAAAAGAGATTGAAGGAAGGAAGATGTTAGATGATTTTGAATGTTTAAGAATCATTATGTGCTATTCATCTTGTTGTAGGGTTCTCATTTCAAAATTTATTCATTCGTTGCCCACAGTATTTTCAGGGGATTAACAGACTTACCAGTGTTCATAGATCTTCAGTTGCTGTAATTAGTAAATCTTCAGAGAATTCTTGGACAGAGAGAAAGAGAGAGAGAGAGAATGAATGTGTGGTTTGCTGGTACAAGAAGGATTATACTTTTGTTTGTGGGGGGAAAAAAAATGACTAGTGAAATATCACCACTAAGGGTAAGTGGAGTCAAGCAGATGCCAGGATCTGCCTCCCTGTCTATAGTTTGTGAGAGTGTGTGTAATCTCCAGATTTAAATAGTTCGAACGTGATCTTTTCAGCAGTGGTTCTCAACCCAGCTAGCTTACATCAGATAGGGAGCTTTTAAAATATAGTGGTACCCAGGCGCCATCTCAAGAGAATCTAATTTAATTGGTCTGGGGTAGAATTTGGACATAATCTTTAAAAATTCCCCAAGTGATTGTAAGGCGCTGCCAGGGTTGCAAACCCCTATTTCTAGGCCAGTGATTCTCAAAGTGTGGTCTCCGGACCAGCAGCATCAGCATCTCCATCACCCATGAGTCTGTTAGAAATGCCAATTCTTGGCCCCACCTCAAGCCTATGAAATCAGAAAACTCTGGGGGTGAGCCTTTGCAATCTGCATTTGTGACGCGCCCTCCTGGTGAATCGGATGCACGCTCAGGTTTAAGAGATGGTATTTCAGGCAATGGGTAGTGGTGCTTGGAAGACACCGAATCCTGAGACTCAAGTGTACATATATAATAGTGGTTGTTGGAAATACTACTGTAGAGTCAATGCTACTGTCTTCAGAGTTCAGTTGCCTCAGGAGACTTCACTCATCCAAGGAGGAATGCCTGGGAGCTGTAACTTTCCACTGAGAGCCTTCACAGGGCTTAATTGCTAATGTGTAGGTCGCAGCTGATACCGAGTTGTGCCTCCTACTTGTTCCAGCGAAGCTTTCAACCTCACTCTCAATATTCCTAATTAATGATCTTCAGCTTCTGAAGCCATTTCATCAGTGGGTCTCCTGTCCCAGCACGTTTCGCCTCTGAGTAGTCCTTGAAGAGGGTGTTATTCCCAGCAGTCAGTTAGAAAAGGAAAGTAGAGGTGGCTCTAAAACAAGTCCTGTGACCAATTAACCACCTCCCTTTATTCCTCTTTGTAGTTCTTTAAAAATGGGTCAGGGGGAGAAAAAACTCGGGCTCTCACCAGCGGATCTCGCCTGTGTTTGTCTAACATTCTTCTATTGCACTTGGTATTTCAATTTCCTGCCTTAGGCATGAATTGGTTGAAAATTCCCTTTGAACTCATGCTCATTTTGTAGAAACTTGATGAAGTAGTGATGAGAGTGGTTAGGGGATTGTGTCCTGAGCTCTGAGAAGCAGAGCAGAGTAGGAAGGGAAATTCAGCACCAAACTTAAAAGGTTCATTCTTGGAGAAAGCCATGGGATTAGGAACGATTATTGTGGCCGCAATAATAATTTTAAGAATTCTCCTTGAATCTTGTTCTCTCATTGGATAAAACAGGGTCACAGTGAAAGGGGTGAGAGGTGAAGGGAAACTTAAACTTCTTAATCCTCTAATTGGCAGTAACAGTTTTTATTGCTTCATTTTCTGTTTACAAGGAAAACACCTTTACATAAAACAGTTCTATTGGATCAGCACCATCCTTGGTAAAGTTCATAGAAATTTCCCAGGTTAGTCCCTGTCGTTCCCTCACATGCTGTCCTGAGGAGGCTTCTGGAATTCCCTGCGGGATGGGAATCCCCTTGCATCACTGGGCACTTCCTAGTATGGGGTTCCCAATTTTGTTTGCTCTTTTGGTTTTATTCTCTCACTAAAGTAACAGAACCAGGATTTCTGAACAAGGAGTCACTTTAGGGAAGTATCTTTGCTGTCCAGTGTGGTGGCCACTAGCTTACATGCAGCTATTCAAGATAATAAATTAATCACAAATAAACCAATTTAAATTAATAAGAATGAAATAAAAACCAAAATTGGCACTAGCCTCATTTCAGGCCTTCTTATGGCTTGTGACTTAAGGTATCAGACAGCACAGATAAAGAGCATTTCTAGGGTACCTGGCTGGCTCAATTGGAAGAGCATGTGACTCTTGATCTAGGGGTTGTAAGTTTGAGCCCTGTGTTGGATGTAGAGATTACTTAAAAATAAAATCTGAAAAAAAAAAAAAAAAAAACATTGGGGCGCTTGGGTGGCTCAGTCGTTGGGCATCTGCCTTCGGCTCAGGTCATGACCCCAGCGTTCTGGGATCGAGCCCCACATCGGGCTCCCTGCTCCACGGGAAGCCTGCTTCTCCCTCTCCCTCTGCCGCTCCCCCTGCTTATGTTCCCTCTCTCACTGTGTCTCTCTCTGTCAAAAAAATAAATAAAATCTTAAAAAAAAAAAAAAAGCATTTCAGTCACCAAAGAAAGTTTTTGGGCAGTGTTGGGCAGTTTTGTGACCCTCATTAGTTGGAATACTGAGACTGAGAACAAGGTATCATTATTTGTTAACTATTCCCTATTTGTTCATTAACTGCTGTTTGTCATTGTACTCTATTTTCTTCTCTTTGAATTTAATCCTAACAACATCTCTGTAGGAACCCTAACCCCCTAACCCCATTTTACAGACAAGGGGATGAAGATGCGGAGGCTGAAAAACTTGCCCCAGACCATATAATCATAGAAGGTGCAGCCAGTGTCGGGACACTCATCTGCCTGATTCTAAAGTCCAAGCTTTCTTTGTTAAAGTGGCCCTTTTTAAAAAAAAATATTTTATTTATTTATTTGTCAGAGGGACAGAGAGAGAGAGAGCACAAGCAGGGGGGATGGCAGGCAGAGGGAGAAGCAGGCTTCCTGCTGAGCAACGAGCCCTATGCGGGGCTCAATCCCAGGACCCTGGGATCATGACCTGAGCTGAAGGCAGACGCTTAACCGACTGAGCCACCCCGGCGTCCCTGTTAAAGTGTCTCATAAGAAGATAAGTTCTCTGGTTCTTGAGGTCAGTAAGCCCATATCTTTAGCGGTACACTAAAAAACTCCAAACCAGTGACCAATAGTGCTTTGGAGGGTTTAAGTGGCTAATTGATAAAATGGAGCAAGTCAGTAGCACGTCTTTTCTTGTGTGATTTTCATCACTCCTCACAATTAGACCAGTGACCTGTGATAACAGTTTATGCAGTTACCCATTTCATGTGCTTTATGCTTTGATCTCCTGGGTTGGGTGGTGAGCACACCTCTTCCCATGGCATATCATTTTCCCATCGGAAAGTCTTGCTAATGTGGTTTCTCTGCTCCCACCTGGTTCTCTATTTCTTAAGGCCCTAAAGAACTAAAAGGATTGTTTTTCCACCTTTAAAAGTCTTGTTAAGGAGTGCCTGGGTGGCTCAGTTGGTTAAGCGTCTGCCTTTGGCTCAGGTCATTATCCCAGGGTCCTGGGATTGAGCCCTGTGTCAGGCTCCCTGCTCAGCGGGGAATTGGCTTCTCCCTCTCCCTCTGCTGCTCCCCCTGCTTGTGCGCTCACTCTCTCTCTCTCTCTCTCTCTCTGTCAAATAAATAAATAAAATCTTTAAAAAAAATAAAAGTCCTGTTAATATTATTTCATCCTGGTTTTCCTTCTTTTTAAAAAAGTGATTCATTCTACTTTCTTCACTTGATCCTTATGTTTTTAAGTGCCATTCTTATTCTAATACAGTTTGTCTCAATATGTATGTTGAAACTAATTGAACACTAAATGCATAAAGCATAGCCATCATAATGTTTATTCTAGCTGCTACTGTTAAAGTAACCTAAAATGAAATTGCCATCATTGACTGCTACAGCATTATGCTGCCCACTCATAGGGCTGACTCTTGCTTAAGAGTACCTCTGTGCTCGGATGGTTGGTTTTTTGGAGCCAAAGGTTGGCCCTTACATATATCCTTGTTAAATTCCATTTAGTTAGATTGATCTAACTACTTACTTTAGCTCATCCTCATAACCCAATTTTAAGTGTCTCTGAGTCACAGAGATTCAGTTTTGGGTTTTTTTTGCCAGATCATTTTTGCTACCCCAAATATTCACTATTCCATCCCATGCAGTATCAGCCACCTTTTTTGTTGACACTGTATCTTCATACCTTCTTCCATGTCACTGCCAAGAAATTGGACCAAGACCAGGGTCAAGGAAAAAGCTTTTTATCATCTCCCTCCATGTTGTTCTTTAGCCATTCATGGCTCCAGTAGTTATGGCTGTTGAACTAGTTATGAATCCACCTAATCATTGTTTCTTCCACCCCTATTTTTTCTGGTTTTTCTTCACCAGCATTCATTTGTTCATTCAGAGATTCACTCATTAATATTTAGTGAGCTCTTTCTGTGTCCCAGGAAGGCCCTTTTGGAAGTAGAACTGGTAGGGTTTTGCTAACAGATTAGGTGTAGACTATGAGAGAAGAGCGGCATTAAAGATGACTCTACGGTTTTGGACCTGAACAACTGGGAGAACAGAGCTGCCATTTACCAAGCCAGCTTTAGCAATACCTGGTGGGAGCAGGTTTGAGGGTAAAATATCAATAGTTTGGTTTTGAGCTTGTTAGGCTATAGATGCCTGTTTGACATCCAAATGGACATGTTGAATGTATATATGTAGGGCTTGGGGGAGGTCTGGGCTGGAGCAGGAACTCTAGGTGTCTTCAGCATGTGAACTGAAACCTGGACACTGGTGAGGGTGTAGGTGGAGACAGGAGAGGTCTAAGGACTGAGCTCTGGTCAGTTTGGATTCAGTGTGATGGGGATGAGCCAGCAGAAGAGACTGAGAAACAGTGGCCAGGGAAGGAGGAGGAGAACCAGGAAAGCAGACTATCCCAGAAGTGAGGGTTTCCAGGGGCACGTGGAAGAACCACTTTCTTAGATGGCACTGAGAGGTCAAGTAACATGAGGACCAAGAACCGACCGTTGGACTTGGCTACATGAAGGTCATCGGTAATCTTAACAGAAGCCATTTTGGTGGAGTGGTTCAGGCAAAAGGACGTCTGGGAACCTTGTTAAAGAAGAGTATGAAGTTAGTTTTTCGTATTGGGTTTTCTTCCAGATCCCTCTGATCTGTTAGGGATTAAGTTTGTAGTTGCCAAATCTGTCTTTCTCCCCCTTCTGCAAATTGCAGTGTCATTTGCCTCTCTCTAGGAGCTCATTGCAACTGCAGTGCCCCCTCATCATCTCTGTGGCCGAGCCATGTACAGTGCCCATCCTTGAGCCCCGGGACAGCTTCCCTCCAAACCAGTGATCTAACTTCATTTAAAGGACTGAAGTGCCACTGTATCACCTCCCCCTCTTTGTGGGGTTTACAACCTCCTTCCTTTCTATTTCTGCCCAAGGCTCCATCTCAATCTGACAGATAGGTCATGTTTTCCCATTGGATTTCTGTCACCATCTTTATCATCCTAAGCCAGAGATGAGTTTTTAAGGTTCTCAGCAAGACATTATTGTATCTGTGGTTCTCAACCCTGGCTGCACATCACATTCACCTCTAGAAGGTTTTTATGTTTTCTTTTTAAGGAAAATCATAATTTGAGTTTCTTACAACTTTAAGGGAATTATTTTATCATTGTGATAAAATGGTGATGTTCTTTACTTGTGAGTTTTAGAATTGTAATATTTTCACAGTTCTGGTGTGTTGCCTGCCACCTTCCATTCTTTTACATGGTGAAGCCTGATCGGACTTTTTTTTCCTTTTTATTGTAGCCTCCAAAAATGTCCTGTATCATCCTGAGAATGCCACAAATGGTCTTCAGGGAGACACAGTGACCTACAGCAGTGGTTCTTAAACTTGATCTTGCACCAGAATCACCTGGAAAACTTGTTTTTAAAACACAGGGTATCCCTAAAATTCCCAATTGGCTAGGTCTGAATTTGCATAGCAGACAAGCTCCAGGAGATTCTGATGCTCCTGGTATTTTGAGAGCCAAGGCTCTCTATCTAGGCTCCAGTGGGTAAATATCCTTAGGGTTGTGCACACAGATTGCTTTCCTGAACTGGCAGAACCAGGAGAATAAGTATGGCCAAGGGCAGAGATGAGGCTTGCGCTTGACTTGGTTGGGCCTCTCCGAAGCTCTGGTAAGCCTGAGCCGTGCAGAGGTGGAAGCTTTTCATGTGCCATAGGCCTCAGGAAGTCCTCGCTCTGAGCTTGTGTTTTGGTTTGCAGACATGTACTTGTATTCTTTGTGCCCTCCTGTCAAGGTTACATGTAGCCTTATCTTTGGCCTCTTTAAGCTGCCTTCGGAAGCACTACTTACCCTGACCCAGTTTAGAAGAGCAAATGTAGCCCCCTTTATCAACAATATTAATACCCCCACAAAAAGTTAAATGACAACTAGATTGAACAGAGAGTACATGCCATAGCTTCATCTGGCAAGTCCTTTGTTATATTTGAAAGTAGATGAGAGGATTCCAGAGGAAACATACGGATGTGGAGGATTCCTTACATTATTTTACATTTAACCAAATAAACAGAATTCTTTAAGTCACCCAGATTCACCACAGTATTCATCAAACACTCTTTGTCCCCACACCAAGGAAGTTGGAAAATTGTGCCATCTATCTTGTATCTCCCTTCCTCTTTCAAGAAATTTCCCTCCAAGATTGACCACCCTGTAGAACAATCCACGAATTCTAGGCATTGATCACTAGAGGAATATTTACAGAGGTTTTCTTTTTTCATTCTGATTCATTTATAATTGGTGGCAAATTTCTTTAACTCAAAGGCTGCACTGCTTTTATTCTTCTTGAGGTTGAAGAATGTCAAGATTCTTCAGGGATATGAAAGAATATTTTCTAAGATGTTAATTTTTGAAGAGTTTAAAATCAAACCCACATTCCAAAGTTTCCTGATAACTCATATGCTAGTTAAAGTTGTGAGGGGAATTTGTGGGGACTGACGCCCCTATTGTTTATCAAATTCCATTTTCAGATTGCTAAAGTGGTTGGCCGTAGTTGGTCCTGAACACACTCCTGATGGTCTACGTGTTGCTAACTATGAATGTTGCGTTCTTTCCAGCCATTTAAGACTCTCTCAAGACAAGTTCCCTATAGACAAGCACATAATAATTTCTTTCAGGTTATCTTTTCATTTCACGTTCTCTGTTGCAGACATATATGAGAGGAGAGTTCATATTTTTAATCTGCTGTGATTACAAGCCATCTGTTCTTCTTCTAAGAAGCAGTGTGTGGCCAGAGTATAACTGAATGAAAGAATTATGAGGCATTTATTAGCTCTTAGTAGGAATAGGTGGAAACCTGTGCCCTGTTTGTAAATCTTACATAACTGACAATTCAGAGTTCATTTAATATGCCCTGGAATTGGAAGCAAATTCTGCCTTGGGAGCGGGGAGAAACCCCCAAAACAACCCATTGAGCTCTTTGTATGGCTGGAGCCGTGCTGAAGCTTTGCACCTGCATACCCTCATTTCATGATCAGATACCATCATAAGGTGTTTTCATTGCTCTTCCCATTTCCCATTGCAGGTGCTTCCTCTGGCCTGGGAGAATTGAGGTGCAGGGCAGGGGTTTAAAGTCAGGTCTGGCCTACCCCCCAATTCATGGTGCTCCTCGTTGCTGCACACAGTCTGCACACACCACAGGCCACTCCCCTGAGGAATAGTGGCCTGCCGGTTACATTTGAAAGAACAATTTCTTGAAAATCGTCAGGGAGAGTGTCTCAAGAAATGAAGTCAGTCTTTATCTTTCAAAAGGAGTGGCTGAGGGCTTATTCCTAACTGCACTTTTCCTGCCACAGTGGCTTTTAGAGTCTGTGATTCAGCCCCAAATGCTACTTAAAAGTTCCAGTGGCATCTGTTAAATTTAAGCATTATTTTGTAATATATACCACTTTAGTTGGCCTTGCTTTATTCCCAGCAGAGCTTTACTTCCCTTCCCAGATCTTACCCAGGAAGACTGTGAGCCACTGTATGAGCACTCTAGGCCAAAACCCCCAAACTCTTTCTTAGTAGGAGACCAGAGACAATTTACTGAAGGACATCAGCCTCTTACTGTATTTTACCTCCTTGTCATCAAACCCATTAGCTCTGCTTCTCCGTGTTCTTTCTCATTCCTTTGTGACTTGCTTCTCACCCATGTAGAATCTTTCCCCATGCATGACAATAAATCTGTTAAGAAAAACAAACAAGTGACTGGAAAGGTGTACATCCCTGACCTGTAGCCAAAAGTCCCACAACAGACACTGAACAGGAGACAGAAACTCCCTCCCCTTCTGATTCCTTTTCACTTGAGACAAGTCACTTCCTCCCCTGCATCCCATTCAGCCGGTAAAACTTGAGCTCAAAGGACTAGTCATCTGTTTGCAACCAACGAAGCCCCCACACGTTCCCGTTATGGGGTTTGAATTCACACAGTCTGCCAGGGTCTTACAGATTGTTCTGCCTGATTGGAAGGTGGGAAAATAACTGTGTGGCACGGAGGAGCGGGCATCACAGCCTGTTTTCTGGTGTGACACTATTCTATTCATAAATGAGCCAACTTAATTGCAAGCCGTGAGTTTGATTCTGTGGTGTTTCTTATTCTGAGGACAGGGTGCAGGTAAGAGGGAGGTAATCCCTCCTAGACAGAGAACAAGGCAGACATTAAAGTAATTTTTATCATTGATGTATTTTTTTTTAATTCATTTAACAAGCACTCCTCACTGTCAGGCCCAGTTTGAGGCAGTGAGAGCCCAAGGGTAACAGAAAGCAGCTCCTCCCCACAGGCAGCCCCTGGGGGATGGATGTATGCAGCCATGTGTTTACAGCCTATGATGATTCCACAACGGAGTCATGAATAAAGTGCTGTGGCAGCAAACAGGAGCTTATTCCTGCCTGAAAGGTGTCAGAGAATGCTCAGGGGAAGGACTTGTTGGTTGCTAAGATTTTTCCTATTAACGCTGGCGTGGCCCGTAGCGAACTAATTCAGGACGAGACAGTGCGCCAGACTCAGTGTGGCTCTTTCGTAACCTATGCATTGGGGCAAACGTGTGCAAATAGAATCCAAACAATGGTGGTAAACCGAAACACCACCAGGAGGTGGGATCTTAAAGTGGAAGGCACTGGGGCATCATCAGAAGAGATTCGTGGCCTCGGACTTCCTGCGTGAGGCCCTTCTCCTGTTTGTCGTCAGAGGGCTTTCTCCAGGCCTTCTCTGTATGCTGTGATCTTGAATTCGGGCTGTGTCTCATTCTGTTACTAAGATTATAGTGTTCCTTCTACCTGGCCTGCCAGGTATTGCCAGGTTGGCAAGGCACCACACCAAACAAAACCTAGCCATGATCACTGGGGATCTTCGACAAGTGAAAGAGAGCAGAGCTCTTCAGTTTCTCGATGTTTCCAGAACACTGACTGGTAATCGTTTATGACTCTCTGGGTTGTCCTGAGAGTCAAATGCAATAAGGTACAGAAAGGGCTTCACACAGTATGTGGCACACAATCAGTGCTCAAGGAATCTTAACTCTTGTTATTGCCAATTTGTTCACCCTTGAGTTTCTGCAGTTAGGTTAAGGAAACAGTGTATATCCAATGGAATGACTCTTTATTCTCTCCTTCCCTGACCTAACTGTCTGCTGGTTTATCGTATATGCCATCCTAAAGGTATGCTGCTTGCTTTTGTTGAATGTAAACTGCAAGCTTGGATTCCTTGGGCGAGTATTATAGTAAGGAGCAGGCCAAGGGGGTTAAATTGACAAAAGATTTGTGTCGACTTTTCTTCTGCTTTAACTCCGGGTAAGGATTGTTACTGTCCAGGGATCACTGTTCCTGCCCCCCAACCCCCACCCCACCTTCAGTGTGATTTACTGCCCTAGTGCTCTGCTGCTTTCTTTACTTTCCCCTTTCCTCCTGCCTTCTACCGAACTAGCCCTCCCACCCCACTCCTTCTGCAGTGGGGCTTTGCCACTACCCTGCTCTCTTACCCAAGAGGGCATCCCACACCGGCAGCTTCAGCATCTGAACTCTTTTAGTGCCTGGCTTCCAGGATGGAGTGAATCACTCTGCTCAGGGAAGGGAGCTGAGTGACTCTGTGCAGCATCCTTGGTTCAGTCCCGTGGCACTAATGGATAGACACGGCTGCCAATGCTCACTCTAGAGGGAATAGGTACAGTGGGGTGGGTCCAGGCTAGGCAGCCTTAAATGTGCCTCCACATGGGTTCTGGAAGCAGGTCCTTTGAAGTAATGCATGGCAGTGGGCTTTGGAGTATTCAGAGATTTGGATTTGATTCCTGGGTCTGTCACTTACTATGTCATACTGGACCAGTCCTTACCTTCTCAGATTCCACTTCCTTATCTATAAAATGTGAGTAACAGTTGTGTTCTTTCATAGGCTAGTGGTGAGGATTAAGTTGAATACTGTAAGTAAAGCTTAGCACAATGCCTAGAACATAGGTGCTCTGTAAACTGTGCTTTTTCTTTCAAAACCACATGACTTTTTAATTCCATGTTGTAACATACTGCAGTTTATTTTGATATGAAAATATTTAATATGTTCCTTAAAGCCTTTTAGTAAAGTTGTTACTCCAGGAAGAGAATTGACGTGTTGTTTTTTTGTTTCTGTTTTTTCATGAAAACCTTCAGGAGAAGTGTCTTTCTAGATTTAATATTTAGGAATGATCGAGTTATCTTCAGTACTGATTGATTCTCATCTTATGGACTCTGATTGGCTTTTTTTTTTTTTTTTTTTTTTTTACATTGGAAACTAGCAAACTCAGAGCCAAATATTGCAGAGACCTATGACCATGGTGGGAATGTTGGACAGACCTACCGTTGGTTTCATTTTATGTTTCTACCCTTGTTTTTCTTATTTCCTCTATTTTTAGTCTTTGCCTTGTTAATCCAACCTGCCTTAAATCCTTGATGACAGGTGAGGATAAAATGCCAGTGACAGAACAGACCCATCTGGATGAGTTGCCTGTGGACAGCCCCATGGGCATGGTTGACACTACTCACATGCCTAGAGCATCATCTTTGCTCTTCCTCGTCCTACACCCAACCACATCCTCTTCTTTCTTTTTTGAGTTTCTCCCAAATCTACCCCTTTGTCTTCACCCATCACCTTCCATTGTCTCTTATTTGGGTTTTTGGGGTGACTTTAAACCTGTCTGCATGGTTCCATGATTTCTCCCCACCAGCGCACGCACCACACTCCTTACCTGAGAGAGCTCTCCAGCCTACAGGTCTTGTTTCTCCTTGGCCTGCCCAGTGGAACCCTCCTACCCTGTTGGCCTCATCTGCTGATGTTGCCCTCTTTCTGCTTACTGGACTCTTGTCCCCAGAGCATGCAAGCTGTTCAAGCCTTTTTCCTATGTGGGTGCTGTTTGTTTTTCTTTCTCTGCCTCTTGCCCTCTTCCTCAGGACTTAGCTGAGAGGTCATACCCCTCAGCCCTGGCCTCCCTAGAGCAGAGTTGTGGCCTGGCCACCTCTGGTCCTTGGTGTATGCTGTGGTTACACTTACCGCAGTGCTCTGTTGCTGCCTCAAGTTCTGGCCAGTACCCCTATGAAACTCAGCGGGTGTTGAAGGAATGAGTGAATGAGAGAGAGAGAGAATACACAGATCTCGCCGTTCTGAGCCTCCTTCTGAGATACCTACATGTGTGAGAAGTGTTAGCATTTCCACCTTTATTTTACACGTAGGGTAAAATTCGAAGATAAGATCTTCCACCCCTGGCAGTGAGTTTAGGGCAAAGTAATTGTAGGGTCCTTGTATTATTCCCTTTTTTCAAACTATAGAAAATGACTGCTTGCCACTGGTGACGGTGTAGTTGTTGCCACTCTAGAATAAGGAGGGAGGAAGTTGTTCTATAATGCATCAGTGTCCT
Organism: Phoca vitulina; assembly: GCF_004348235.1. Taxonomy (NCBI): domain Eukaryota; kingdom Metazoa; phylum Chordata; class Mammalia; order Carnivora; family Phocidae; genus Phoca; species Phoca vitulina. The sequence goes on from NW_022589725.1 coordinate 22,558,172, forward strand.
GGGCTGAATTGGAACAGCCTTGTCCCCAGAATGGGCTCAGCGCCCTCACTTAGCAGATGAACCTGTGGTTTGCCCAAAATTCAGAGCGCATTTATCTTGACTTCATTCACTCATTCCCTTCTTCCGTCTATTAAATATTAAGCACTTGCTCTGTTTCCTTCCCCTTGAGAAAGACTCTCCAGGCAGAGCAGTGGTGGCCTGGATGCTGGAGGGCAGGGCCAGGATGGTCTCACTGAAGATTAAAGCTGTCTATACGCACGCACGCACGCACGCACGCACTTACGCACTTACTATGAGCTGGTCCTGTGCTGATTGCTGCAGTGTAGAGTCAAATGAGATTGGGACCCTGTCTGTCTATACCAAGGAGCTAACAGCCTAGCAGGGGCGGCCCCTACATAGACCAGCTGTTTAGTGCAGGAATAAATAAGCATGTGAAGCATATGCCTGACCCAGAGGAGGAAGTGATAAGACTATTCAGAAAAGCTCCACAGAGATGCCCATGCCCTTGCCTAGGGTTCAAGGATGCATAAAAGTTCACTAAACACATTGAGGTGCATTAGAAGCAGAGGGCAGAAGCAGCACGTATGTTAGAGATTGCTCTGATAGGGGCATTGAGAGTTCACGAGACACCAAGAGAAGCAGCCCTAATATTCCAAGTGGGAGATGATAGGAGCTGCAGAACAAGAGACGGGGCAGGGGCGGGGGTTAGCTCTTTAAGAAGTAAAATCCACAAGACTTGGTGACTGATGGTGGAGGGCTAGGGAAAGGGAGGAGTTAGGTTTGACTCCCAGGCTTTTGGCTGAAACCTCTGGGTGGAGGGGGTTAGAAGCTGGATCACACCCTGGCCTGTTGACTCACAACCCAGGGCATGGGATGCGAAGCTTCTAGTAGCCTTTGGTCTGTTAAAGAGATAACTTGGCCTGTGTAAAATGAGCAGCTCAGGCCTAAGAAAGAAGTGATGGTTAGTGTGTTCCTCCTTTCTGAAGAGAGCTGGACAGTTTATCTGCTGAGAGATGAAATTACCTCCTAATTAAGGAGAAGTGAAGGCTGTGCTTCTGGCAGCAGTAAGAGAACCCCCCGCCCAACGTCTGTTTACTCATGGGAGCAAAGCAGCAAAGCTTTGAGAGCAGGGAACTTTAGAAAGGCACAATCCTGATGCTTAGTGTGGGAGTTTGAAGAACTCAGAACTGCTGGCTGCAGAGGGAGAAGCCTGCTTTTGGCGGGGAGGGGGCAGACCGCATGTGTGCCCGGTGGTGGGGTCTGGCTGAAATCCAGGAAAGTTTGAACACCAGAGTAAGATTCCGTGATTTATTTAAAAAAAAAAAAAAAAAAAAAAAAAGGCATTCTAATTAGTCTGTTTATCATCAAACTTACACTGGGTTATTTGTGATCAAAGTTATGAAATGAGAAAATACAAAATTAGATGTTGCTGTTTAATTCTGTAGAAAGCTACTATTATATACTATTGATTCAGATTGTTCAAGCATCACTTTTTTTTTTAATTTTAAAAGATATTTTTGCTAATAGAGAGGAGGTTGTAGAGAACTTGGTTTGAGGAGTCAGGATTAAACACTTGCAGGAAACCCAGTAAGATGTGCGTAAGGCACATCCTGTTGCTTTGGAGAGGCTCTTGTTCTGCCATCTATGGAGCTTCAGCAGGTCTGTGGTAGAATTCAGAGGGTCAGTGAACTTGGATGGGAACAAAATTACATCTTTATTTTAACCAAATTCTAATCAATTTATTTTTTATTATAAGTTAAGTATTTATTTATTTTAAAGATTTATTTATTTTAGAGAGTGCGTGTGCATGCGTGTGCAAAGCTGGGGGAGAGGCAGAAGGAGAGGGAGAGAATCTCAAGCAGACTGTGCTGAGCATGGAGCCCGACACAGGGCTCAATCTCACAACCCTGAGATCATGACCAAGAGTTGGGCACTTAACTAACTGAGCCACCTAGGTGCCCTATAAGTTAAGTATTTAAAACACAGTAGTATTCGCAGTATGTGTCACCATTAGAATCATCTCTCTTTTCATATTATATTATAATTGTGGCACATATCTGAAGATATCATTTATGCTTACCACTACTTTGTATTTATGGTAGTTATTAGATCGACCACTATGTGAGAAGAGCCAGTGCCTTAATAAACAAGTGCATACATTACTAAATCACATACAAATTTTTTTTTAATTTGGATAATCATACTTCAGTCAAATCATTTTTTTTTTTTTAGTCCTATGCATTGTGTTTCATGCATTTAAAAAACCTTATTCTTAGCCCATGTCATCAGCTTCACAGCTGCCCAAAGAGGTCCATGGCACACAAAAGGTTAATAACCCCTGGCTAAGATCATGTAGTTGTGGCATGTGACCTCCACCTGGTGGCAGCATACTCCTTAAAGGTTAAATCTATAATCAGCATTGTGAAGAAACTTTTAGGATAACAGTATACTTGAGTATGGTTTTCAAACAGTTTTGATCACAAATCCACAGTAAGAGGCTTTACATCATAAGTCATTATACTCATAAGTTTCACAAAACAAGACTTGACCTTACCATGTGACATACTGGTATTTTTTATTCTATTCAAATATTCCCTTTGATTCTCTTTCTTTACAATAAAATACTGGTTGTAACACAGTATACCGCAGTTCAGTGGGTTACACTCTACTGTTTGACATCGTAGGAGACCCTCTTTCACCATATTTCATGATTTTTTACCCGATGAACTTCACTTTGGTCTTCCCCGAAATACCCATACATTTTCAGGGACATAATACATTTTATATAACTGTCAGTAAATATAAATGTGCTTTTACACAGCTTTTAAAAAATTATTTATTAGTGATGTGTAATTTATATATGCTGAAATGAACTGAGCTTTAGCATATAACCCACCAAGATACAGAACATTCCCATTGCCACACCAAGTTCTTCTGTGCCTATTCTCATTCAGTTGCTCCCTAGATAATCACTATCTGATTGCCTTTTTTTTTTTTTTTAAAGATGTTTTTGTTATTTATTTGACAGAGACAGAGAGAGCACAAGCAGGGGGAGTGGCAGGCAGAGGGAGAGGGAGAAGCAGGCTCCCTGCTGAGCAGGGAGCCTGAATCGGGGCTTGATCCCAGGACCCTGGGATCATGACCTGAGCCGAAGGTGGATGCTTAACCGACTGAGCCCCCCAGGTGGCCCACTATCTGATTGCTTTGACCACAGATTAGTTTTGCTGCTCTAGAACTTTATATTAGTGGAATCATACAATAGGTATTCTTTTAGCTTGGCTTCTTTTGCTCAACATAAGGTGGAGATCAGGCCATGTTGAGTGTATCAGTAGTTTTGTGAGGAGCATTCCATTGAATGAATGTACCACACTTTGTTTATTCTCCTGTTGATGACTTGGGTTGTTTTCTGTCTTAGCTATTATAAATAAAACTTCGACTAACATTTGAGTACAAGTCTTTCTGTTCACATGTTTTTATCTTTCTTGGTAAATACCTAAAATGGAATTGTTGGCTTAGTCAGTAAATGAAATGTATGTTTAACTGTAGGAAACTGACCAACTGTTTGCCAGCGTTGTCGAACCATCTTACATTTCCACTAGCAATGTATGAAAGTTTGGATTGCTCCACATCCTTACCAACATATGGTGTGTCAGTCTTTTTAATTTTAGTCATTCTGGTAGGTACAGGGTTGTATCTCTTAGTGGTTTTAATTTGCATTTGTCCGATGACTGATGTTGAATACTTTTCCATGTGTTATTAGCTGTTTGTTTATCTTGTGAAGTATCTATTCAAGCTTGAGTTGTTTGTTTTCTTAATATCGACTTGTAGTTCTTTATTTTGAATGCCACTCCTTTATGTCAGATACATGCATTTATGAATATTTTCTCTCAGCCTGTGACATACATATTCATTTTATTAATGAGCAAAGGTTTTCAATTTTGACAGAGTTCAATTTAATAATATTTTTCCTCTGTATTTTGTGCTTTGTGTGTCCTAAGAAATTTTTTTCTATTCTGTTTGGCAAGACAGTTTTGGTTTTTATGTGGAGGTCTATCATCCATATCAGATTAATTTTTGTGTATGGTATGATGTCAATGTCATGTTTTATTTTCTTCCCATATTTACGTTTGGTGTTCACAGGTCATTAGTTGAAAATACGTTCCTTTCACCATTGAATTATAGCACAGGATTTAAAAAGGGAAAAAAAAAACTATTTAGCCAAAGAAGTGCAGAAGTGACATTTTCCTATAGGCCATCACTGACCCTTTGGGCCTCGGAGACCGTCCCCAACCTGCAGTTTTGGTCTTCTATTCCTTTCTGAGTTAGCTCATCCACAGTTAGAGATTTTCAGAAATCACTCATAAGGTGTGAGTAGTTATAAGGCTACATTTTACAGGGTCTGTAGCTGTGCCACAGAGTGGCTAGCCACATATGGCTGTTTAAATTAAAGTTAAATACAGTTTAAAATTCAGCTTCTCAATCATAGTAGCCACATTTCATGTGCTCAGTAGCCACACGTGGTTATTGGCTACCCTGTTGTACAGTGACAGGAAGCAGGGTTTGGACAGTTTTATAGCATATTTTAATGAAACTAATTTAGTTTTGATAATTGTCATTCAGCATCTACCTTCCTGTCCTTGGTTCTTTTTTGTTTGTCCTCATTTCCATTTCTGTTCTAAGATGTGCTGTCCCAGCCATTCCTTTTGTCTGTCTAAAAATGCAATAGCTTATATCTGTTTTTTCCTACTTAGAAGAAAGACTTGCCCTGACTATCCACAGAACACTTCTTTTCTGGAGCCTACCCAGGACTGGCCTATTTGACTTCTTTCTATGTCTGATAGTTGTACAACTGCCACTGGATGTCTTGAGCAATCCCCTTTCAAGGTGTGGCCCAGAGAGATATTTTGTCTTTACTGTCATGACTAAAATATTAGCATTTCTACCCTAAATATTAAACTTGCAAAAACTAGTAGGTTTATGATGTGTATCCCTGCCCCATATGAAGGTTTCTGTCCACTAGGGAACTTTGTTGCCATTTCATCATGAGCAACCACATAGGAATTTGTGAGATTTTTCTCTGATTGTTTGCTGGGTGTGAGCTAACTCTGCCATTAATGTCTTTTTAGTGTGGGAATTTTGCTGTCCTGGTGGATCTTCACATACTGCCACAAGGTTCAAACAAAGATACCAGCTGGTTTTCTGAACAGAAGAAAGAGGTACCACAAAACTTTTCACTGTTTAAATGCAAGTTGCTGCTGCTAGAAGAAATATTAACTCTTTCCAGCTTTCATTTTTGTTAGTGGGCAAAAAATATTGAATTATATTTAACCCTTGAGAAACAGTTGTTATATTCCAATGACAGACATACACTTGCTTCTTTTTCCCCGAGAAAGTGATACATCTATATATTTCATAAGCTAAATTATTTAAACCAGGAATTTTCAACCTCTTTGTTTTGGGGGAAAGGGCTCATTATAGTTAAAACAGAAGACGATGGTCAAGTGAGAGTTCTAGGCAAGCAAGGATTTTAATCTGTTTGTAAAGGACAGACCAAGACCCTGAAGCAGGTGTGGGGTGAACACAATTCTGATCTTTCACACCTTGAAATCAAATTCTTATTTAATTCTTAAATTATCATCATCCACCTTTTTGTCTTCTACCATACTTTTTTTTTTTTTAAGATTTTATTTATTTATTTGACAGAGAGAGACACAGTGAGAGAGGGAACACAAACAGGGGGAGTGGGAGAGGGAAAAGCAGGCTTCCCGCGGAGCAGGGAGCCTGATGTGGGGCTCGATCCCAAGACCCTGGGATCATGACCTGAGCCAAAGGCAGACACTTAATGACTGAGCCACCCAGGCCCCCCTTGTACCATACTTTTCTTAACACGAGTCTTTGACGGCAAGTGTGGAGATGTTTGACTATATTCCTTCTCACTGAGGCCAGTCAGGGAGGAGGATGGCTGGATGGTCATGTGGCTGGGAGCCTGGTGTTTGATCTCCCTGGGCCTCAGTTTCCTTATCTGCAAATGAAAGAGTTCAACCAGAGGCCTCTGAGTCACTGCTAGCTCTCAGCTTCCCTGAGATTCCCACCCCAGTCTGCTGTGGCAGAAGGTTCTAGAATGCATCTGGCTCTCCTCACGTGCTCTGCTTCCTTCTCCATGTCCTTGTACTAGAGAGCAGGGAGAGTGATAGTGAGGCAGTGGCTTTCAGATAACTTTCAGAATATTATAGCACTTTGTGTCCTCCGTGATACTCATCACAATAGCTTTTTAGAGCTAGAAATAAAAATAAGTTTTATTGAAAGGTAGTATATGGAGAAGAATCTAGTGATAGTGGCAACAAAACAAAGCAAAAAAAAAAAAACCTTTACTGTGGTTATTGTTTTTAGTCAACTTTTGAAGACTACTAGAAAACAAAAACTCCCTCCAAGAAAATTTATAAGTAATACATTTTCAGCCACAAGGTACTAATACAATCAGGACTTGGCTGGGCAATATTGTACTTGATATCTAGTGGCCCACGGCTGGGAGAAGGCAGGCACAAGATTCAGAATAATGAGATTTATCATTCAGGTTAATAAATGGATTGTGCTCTTCAGGCCTTAATATTTAGTAAGCCAGCATCTCCTACTATAACTCAACTCCATGGAATTCCAAATTTGGCTTACCCACACTCTGTTTCCCCAAAGTGACTAATGCTCACCTGAGGGGACCTCACCCCAAAAGTCTTCTGACTTGACTGACATTAACAGCATTCTAGAATCCACTGTTTTGGGCCCACCTTTTCCTCCATTCTCTCCCAGCTTACCACCTCAGCCTTTGCCCTTTCTTGTTGATATGTAGTCAGTTTTGCCAAGAGTCAGTTGCTTTGGAAGGCTTTAAAATAAAGCTATGAATGTGTGAATCACCTCCTAGGCAAAGCATGAGGCTAGATTTTTCCAGGGTGCCACACACAGCTGTTGCTGCCCCACCTAGTACTACGTCCGGGCAGCGAGGCATGACTTAGCAAAGGTGCTCAGTGCACGATTGGACCTGCAGAGCTTGGCTGCAGCGTTGGCTGCAAGAAGGCAGGTCATGCCAGCAAGCCAAGCTTCTCTCTCAAAGCCAAGTGGATGGTTTGCTGCTTATACTTGAAGTTGTTCCTTTAAAGTTTGTTCACTGACATTAAAATTGCTGAGAGAGAGAGACGGAGAAAGGAGAAAAACTAATCAAGGAAAGGATATGACTCTAGCCTGTATTCAGTGTCTCAGTGCTTTCATCTTTTTTATTATTAGATCATTTCATGATTGGGATTTCATGAGCAATCAATTTGATTGCATTTTAGCAGATGCTTTAATATAGTGAAAGTCTTAAGAATGTCCAGTTCCTTTTCAGAAAAAGGAACTAATTGCATGTATTAAACCCAAGTTTATTTTGAGTCCAGCACGAGTAGTCTTTGTACCCAAGCAGGCAAACTCGAACTGTTTCATTTGTGAACTTGAGGAAGCAAGTGTGAACCCCTGTTAGTGTAGAAATACTGTATATATCTCTGTCCTCTTGGTCTTCGATTTCATCTTGGTCTTCTTATGTGCCCTTCTGGTGTAGCTGGGAATTTGTCTTTTCTTGCATTGCTCTGGTTCTGAAGAGAATGCTTCGCTAAGTGTGGTGTGGTCAGTTACTAGGGTATCTTGACCACACTGCACATGGTCTGCCTTCCATTCGTCAAACCTGACTCACGGAAGGAAAGCCCCGTAACTATAGGGAGAAAGTTTGTGTTGTATGGGCCTTTGTTTTATTTTTGTCGTACTATTTTTAGTTCTAGCCTTATAGGGCATTTATGGCCAAATTTTAACAATCTCTGTTTCCATGTATGTCTTTCACATATTTTCTAGCTCAGTCATAGTTGAACCCTGCATGTGAAGCAAAATTCTTTAATTGTTAAAACAACAGTATGAGGCAAGGCTGCCTTTCTGTTGTGTGAACAATGCCAAAATGCTCAACTGTAAACGGATATCTCTGTATTCCACAAGGCACTGCATCTTTGGGCTGCAAAATGAGAGCAGAGAGAGGAGACCAGTGTTTACATTTTATGTAGATCACGTTTGTGAATTAAATCAAGGATTTTCAGTACTGTTGAGGAGTGTACGTATTAGCAATAAAAAACAAGTTTGGCGATCATTGCCCTTCAGAGCTACTTAGAATTTTGTTCTTGTTTTAATTTATGAAGATTCTAAGAGATCAACCTGAGATGGCATTGAAGAAACCAGTGAAACAGGTTTGAGTTGACCTCGGCAACTCCGAGCCTTCTGCAGAGGCTGGGACTTGGACCAGTTTCTTAATCTAAATTAAGAAATTTAGATTTGTGTGCCATTTTTCCCTTTCCCTGCAATGGCTACATGTCTCTAGTGGACAGTTTCTTCCTGTTGTGTGGTGGACTTTGAGAGTTTTGTTTTTCTTTTCATAAGTAACACTGATAAATAAAACAATAGACAACTCCAGAAATTTGCTAGTGGTGTGGTATGTTGACATTGAATTAAAACCATGTGTTTCTGTTGCCTAATAAATACTAATCTACTTTAGAGAAATATGAGAAGTTAAATTATTTTCACCATTAATTGGTGGATATAGTGCAGTTTTCACAAAAGCAAATGGGCATGTACAGTATCATCAAGAAGAGCGTGGAAGAAAATCACATTACTGGTTTCTAGTTCTCTCTTCAGCCCATCACTCAATACTGTTCTTTCTTCAGTAGATTTCTAAACCTGAGTCCAGAAACTAGTGAATGGTGGTGTTTAGGTTAAAAAAGGGTTTTTATTTGTTTGTTTGTTTTGGGGGGTGCCTGGGTGGCTCAGTCCATTAAGTGGCTGCCTTCTGCTCAGGTCATGATCCTGGGGTCCCGGGATTGAGCCCTGCATCAGGCTCCCTGCTTAGTAGAGAGCCTGCTCCTTCCCCTGCCCCTCACCCCACTCATGCTCTCTCTCTCTGTCAAATAAATAAGTAAAATCTTTAAAAAAAAAAAAGGTTTTGAACCAAGTTTGAAAAATGGGAAATATTCGCATAAAAATGGGAAATATTCACATAAAAATCACTGTGGCTGGCTCCTCTTAAATCCGAAGAGCTGATGACCCTGTCCCTAGTATCCCTACATGACAACAGTCCACTGAAACCATTGGGGGGAGGGGACTGCCATCCCCAGTCTTGCCTGGCCACACACGGGGCACTTCACTGTTTTTATCTTCCTTTTAGAAATGTGAAACTGAGGCAGAGGGAAATGAAATGAATTTCTCGGGTCACAGAGTAAGCCAACATCATGGTTTTGAACAAACCTCAGGAGCAAACTTAAACCTGGCATGTTACCCTCGAGCACAGATAGCATTTTTTTCAGCTTTCACAGCTAAGTAAAAAAGCAAACAAAATAAAATGTTCAGTGTTGACTTTTTAATATGCACGATGTTGACTCTTTTTGCATTGCATTACATGAGAAAATTATATCTCATTTTTCAATTTACTTTAGGAAGTCTGTTTACTGTTAAAAGAAACCATTGATTCAAGAGTTAAGGAGTACTTGGAAGTTCGTAAACAGCACAGGCCATCAAATACAGAATTCACAAGATTCAGTCCCTTGACCTTAAAAGGTAGGCACTGAGTACTTTGATTTTGGATAAAATTTCTGCTTTGTAGAGATGGCAATTATGTTTGACTCTGACTGTCATGTTAGTACAGTGATACATTTAAAAACTATGTTCTAATGAGGATGCTTTGTTTGGGTAAAGAAAATTAACCAAAAAGCCCTGGAGGGCTTTTAATGGTAGGCAAAATATATAAAAATAGAAAATAAAACATTCCTAAGGAAACTGTAAATACTTTAAAGGAAATTTTTTTTTTTGACAAGTAGTCTTTCAAATAGATGTACATTAATGCTGACTTGATTTGGGGCTTTATGCTTTTTTAAATGCTTTCATATATGTCACCCTATTTCAGAGGTTCTCAACTGGGGGTGATGGGTCCCAGGGGACATTGGGTTGTTATCGGGGAAGCGGGAGGGGTGGCAGGGAGCTACTGGAATCTAGGGAGTAGAAGCCAGGGATGCCACTAAGTATCCTACAATGAACAGAAAAGCCCCCCACAACAAGGCATTATCTGGCCCAAAACGTCAAGGGCACTGAGGTTGAACTATCCTGCCCTATTTCCTAACAACACTTTGAGAATGGTGATGTCTGAGTTGTAGGTGATGAAGCTGAGGATCTACAAGATTAAGGGCTCACCCAAATTAAAGATCATCCTTTTTTTTTTTTTTAAAGATTTTATTTATTTATTTATTTATTTATTTGACAGAGAGAGAGAGAGATAGCAAGAGCAGGAACACAGCAGGGGGAGTGGGAGAGGGAGAAGCAGGCTCCCCACCAAGAAGGGAGCCCGATGTGGGGCTCGATCCCAGGACTCTGGGATCATGACCTGAGCTGAAGGCAGACGCTTAACGACTGAGCCACCCAGGCGCCCCTAAAAGATCATCTTTTTGAGGACAGAGATGATCTTGTTTATTTGGCATCTTCACACGCCCCCCTTCTTCTTACTTAGCCCAGTGCCAGATACACGGATTCAGTGACTTGTTGAAATAAAGCATACTTGGGTGACAAGTGGCAGAACTTGACCCCAGGCCCAGCTCTTCTGATTCCTAGTCCACTGTTCTTCCCACTCTGTCATTGTTGTGTTTTTAATTTTTTTTTAACTTTAAATCAGCATTTCATAACACTCTTTGTGGTACAAATAAGGTCAACCTTGTGTTAATCCTCAGAGGGCAGCACTGGGCAGCCTTGAACTAGGTTATGCTAGTGCAGCACCACCTTAGAGAAGAATTGTGTTAAGTAACCCCCTTTGAAGGCATACTTAATCTACAGTGTTTACCTGGGCACAGCTGATAAGTAGGCAGACAGATTAATTTAACCCAAACTGAAAGCCTTGAACAAATGGAATTTTCAGTCCAAACAATATTGTATTAGATGACGCTCTCTGGTATTTCACTTAGTAGTAGGATAAAGCTTGAGAAAAGCCAGAGGAGCTTGTATCTTTTGTACCCCAGCAGACCTGGCTAGTCTCATTTTCTAACTGGTACAAAAGGAGAAGGAACAGAGAAGGTTCTCAGACCTCCATTTCTGGTGTGGAGGTGGCGTGGTCAGTACTGATTCTCAGCTAGCCCTTCCGTTGGCTTCCTCTACTGCTGAGTGAAAAATGCTGAGTACTCAACTTCCCAACCTCTCTCACAGTTAGGGAAGATGTGTTGTGTGTTGTTCTGGCCCCAAGATGAAAATCAAAGTCTTTCTTGGGCTCATGTGGGCAAGAAGTTTGTTTTTATTTGAATGAATGAATGAATGAACAAATGAATTAATTTATAACAAGTTTGTTTTTAAACAGAAAAGTGATCTTTCTGTACATACAAAATTTTTTTAAAGATTTTTATTTATTTATTTATTTGACAGAGCGAGAGAGACACAGTGAGAGAGGGAACACAAGCAGGGGGAGTGGGAGAGGGAGAAGCAGGCTCCCCGCTGAGCAGGGAGCCCGATGCTGGGCTCGATCCCAGGACCCTGAGATCATGACCTGAGCCGAAGGCAGACGCTTAATGACTGAGCCACCCAGGCGCCCCTGTACATACAAATTTTTTTAAAAAAGATTTATTTATTTGAGAGCAAGAGTGCACACATGTGAGTTGGGGAGGGGTAGAGAGAGAGGAGAGAGAATCCCCAGTGGACTCTTGGCTAAGCTTGGAGTCCAGCTTGGGGCTTGATCCCACAACTCAAGACCTGAGCCGAATCTGAGAGTCTCACGCTTGACTGAGCCACCCAGGTGCCCCTATATATAGAATTTTATAGCCTTTTTTTTTCATATACGTAGAATTTTATAACCTTTTTTTTTCACCTAACATAATATAAATCCTTTAAAAACATACACATCACCATTTTTTTAAATTGTTTTAATGTGGTAAACTATACATAAAATTGACCATTGTAACCATTTTCAAGTGTACAATTGAGTGGCATTAAGTACATTCACATTGTTGTGCAGTCATTATTACTTTCTATCTCCAGAATAGTCTCAAACTGGAACTCTTTACCCATTAAACAATACCTACCCATTACTCCCTTCCCTCGCCCCTGGTAACCACTATTCTGCTTTCTAATTTACTACTTGAGGTACCTCATATAATGGAATCATACAATATTTATCCTTTTGTTTCTGGCTTATTTCACTTAGCTTAATGTTCTCAAAGTTCATCCTTGTTACAGCATTTATCAGAATTTTCTTTTCTTTTTAATATTTTATTTATTTATTTGAGAGAGAGAATGAGAGAGAGCATGAGAGGGGCGAGGGTCAGAGGGAGAAGCAGACTCCCTGCTGAGCAGGGAGCCCGATGTGGGACTCGATCCCAGGACTCCAGGATCATGACCTGAGCCGAAGGCAGTCGCTTAACCAACTGAGCCACCCAGGCGCCCTAGAATTTTCTTTTTAAAGCTGAATAATACTCATACACACACACACACCACACACACACACACACATTTTGTTTATTTGTTCATCTGTCATAGGATAGTTGGGTTGTTTCTACCATTTGGCTATTGTGAATAATGTTGCTATGAATATTTGTGTTCAGATATCTCTTTGAGTCTCTGCTTTTCACTTCTCTGGGTATATACTTAGAAGTAAAATTGCTGGATCATATGGTAATTGCTAGTTTGTTTATTTTTATTTTATTGAATTAATTTATTTTTTTGAGGAACTGCCATCCTTTTTTCTGGTGACTACACCATTTTACATTCTCACCAAGAATGGATCCCAGTTTCTCCATAATCTTGCCAATACTTATTTACTGTTGTTTTGATAATAGCTGTCCTAATAGATGTGAAGTATCTTATTGTGGTTTCAGTTTGTGTTTCCCTCATTTGTAGTGATTTTGACCATCTTTTCATGTGCTTATTGGCCATTTGTATATCTTCTTTGGAGAAATGTCTGTTTATGTCCTTGGCCCATTTTTTGGGTTGTTTGCTTTTGTTTTTGAGCTGTAGGAGTTCTTTTATATATTCTGGACATTAGTTTCTTATCACGTATATGATCTGCAAATATTTTCTCCCGTCATGGGTTGCCTTTTCACTCTCAACAGTGTCCTTTGATGTGGAAATGTTTTATTAAATTTTGATGTAGCCAGTTTATTATTTTGCTGCCTGTGCTTGATACTATATCCAGGAAATCTTTACTGAATCCAATGTCATGAAGCTTTTCCTGTTTTTTCTTCTAAGAGTTTTCTAGATTTAGCTCCTTTTAATTAGGTCTTTGATCCATCTTGAGTTAATTTTAAGGAAAGGGTCCAACTTCATTCTTTTGCATATGGATATTTAGTTGTCCCAGCACCATTTGTTGGAAAGTCTGTCCTTTCCCCCATTGAATGGTCTTGGCTCCCTTATTAAAAATCTTTGATCATAAATGTGAGGGTTTATTTCTGGACTCTCTGTTCTCACCCATTGTTCCGTATGTCTGTCTTTTTGCCAGTGCCACACTGTTTTGGTTACCATAGCTTTGTAATAAGTTTTGAAATTAGGAAATGTGAGTCTTCAACTTTCTTAATGTTTTTCAAAATTCTTTTGGCCCTTTGGGGTTCCCATCACCACTTTTAATAAGACTGTGTAGTATTCCATTAAATATCCATACTCTGATTTATTGGTGGGACATTTAGGTTGCATTTAATATGTTCACTCTTGTAAATAATGGTACAGTGCATATCCTGATGGTGTACATGTTCGCACACAGCAACTCCTTTATAATGTTTTTAGTTTTAATGTTCGTATTTTTATTAGTTTGTAAGAGGTCCTTAAGGATATGAATGCTTTGTATGTTTTATATGTTGTAAGTGATCTTTCTGAGTTCGTCATTTGCCTTTGACTTGGTTTATTTAACTGTAGAACCACAAACTAGGAGAAGCCTGTATTTGCTTCATGGAGCCTTCGGTGACCAGCCACTAGTGGGATGAATGCTAGGCTTCCCTGTAATGAGATAAGTAGTGTAGTCAATTACCAGAGGGAGGCAGGATGATACTAATGCACCATCTTGGTGTTCACTCAGCTGTGCTAAGTATCCTTCCTTGAAAGTAATCTTGGTGTGAAAGCAGTCTCTTCCTTTTCCTTCCTACTTCTGGTAACAGTTAACCTTTAATTGACCATATCTTTTGATGTTCATACCTTAGCCAGTCGCCTCCTCTGCTGCCACCAACCAGTCCCTGCCCCCGCCTCCCCTGCCTGCCGGGGCACCCACAGCAGCCCCCTGACTGGCTTTCTTGCGTCTGCTCTGGCTGATGCCTCTCCTGCTGTTAACACTTCAGTTAGTGTCATCCCTTAATAACACAGGTCTGATCTTGTGAACCTCTTCCCCAAGGCTCCCAGGTGCAAGCCAGGATCCTTGCAGTAGCTGCCTCTCCAGCCTCATCTTGTCCCACTTTTTCCTTCTTTCTTGCTGCAGTGATGGCAGCTTAATGCCTTTCTTCCAAAGCTCTTTTCTTCTGCTCATCTTGGGGGCCTCTGCCCATGTTGGAGCCCTGGTCTCCACCCTTTCCCTGTGCTCCTTCTGCTCTTTGCTCAAAATCACTCCTCACAGAAGCTTATCCCGGGGACCTGTCTCCTTGTCACTGGCCCACAAACATCCTGAACACCATTCGATTAACGTCCTTCTCTCCACAAATGTGTAAGTCACCTGAAGACAGGTTCCGCCTCTTTGATTACCATTGTGTCTCCAGCTTGGAGGACATTTCCTGCTTAGTAAATGTTTATACAGGTGATAAATTACACACATGGTTCTGTCTTTCCTCTCCCTAGTAAGGTTAAGGCCTACCATAACTTCTCCATCCTGCCTTGTCTCCTCCTGCTGCTCACTTCCCTGCTTCCCGCAAGCCTGCTTTCTTGATACCTCTGCCTTAACATTTACAGGTTTTGCCTTTGTCTGGAAAACTCCTATTTAACTTTTAAGATCCAACTCAATCAAATATTACTTCTCCAAAGTCTCCCTCAGTTTCTCTTCTTCTGGCACTCTACACTTTTAATATATTTGTCACATTGTATTATAATTGTGCTATAATTCGTTTACCTGCCTTTCTCCCACCCCTTCATTGGCAAGGACTGATTCTTTGCCACCCACAGAGCCTCTTTTCTTCTCCAAATTACATTACTGCTTAACTCTAGAACATAAACAGACAGCTCTGCTTCTGGTTGTAAGTGCTTAACCTCATACTAAACTGTTAATTTCCAAAAGGTAGGAAGACCATTGTTCATATATCTCTCCCACAAGGTTGCTTTCTATAAAGAGGTTCATCTTGCTCTAGGCTGTGCTTACCTGTAGGAACAAAGTGGACGTGCACAGTAGCATACTGTCGCCTTATATTGTTTATTAACAGCATCACTAAAATTGGAAACTGAATACATGTTTTTAGTCTTGCCTCAGAGCCAAAGACATCTCTCTACATTTATCTGACTGCCTGTTTTCAGCTGTTCCCATAATCTTACTTAAATGCCTTTTTCAAAAGTAATTTCAAAGCCACTAACCGTAAGGCCTTGCCTATTTCCTCCTCAGTATCCAGTTCTAAGTCTCATGTTCCCTGAAAATAGAGTTGTCCTTACTGTGTTGGTGGTTTGGATGAATGTGAGTGGTTTATGCTTTTGTGTAAAGCAGATATTCTCTCATTCGCATGAATTTCTTACCTTTTTCCATTTCCAGATCCATGTAACAAATAATGTGCCTCATCACAGTACAGATACTTAGCACATAAAACTGGCTGAGCTGAAGTCTCTGGGCTGGTAACTTTCCTGATTACTCCGATAAAAATATTATTCATGCTCTGAGTTTTCTTTTCTTTTTTTTTTAAAGATTTTATTTATTCATTTGAAACACAGAGATACAGAGAAAGAGAGAGCATGAGTGGGGGGGAGACGGAGAGGGAGAAGCAGGCTCCCTGCTGAGCCAGGAGCCCGACATGGGGCTCGATCCCAGGACCCTGGAATCATGACCTGAGCCGAAGGCAGTCGCTTAACCATCTGAGCCACCCAGGTGCCCCCTGAGTTTTCTTTATGAAAAAATAACATAAAAGGTTCTGAGGCCATTTCCTTAATCTTAAAATATAAAGGAATGCAAAGAGTATTCACATATTCAGTGAACAGCATAGCACAGACATTTGCTGATAGTTTCATCGTTTTAAAATCACCTGGGATGTTATTTCAATAGATTCAGTAAAAATTAGTGTTGTAAGAAAGTTTTTTAAAAGACTTAATTGTCATGGGGCACCTGGGTGGCACAGTCGGTTGGTTATGTGTCCGACTCTTGGTTTCAGCTCAAGTCATGATCTCAGGGTCCTGAGATTGAGCCCTGCATTGAGCTCCACACGCTTGGCATGGAGTCTGCTTGAGATTCTCTCTCCCTCTGCCCTGTACCCGCTGTGCTCTTACTCTCTGTCTCTTTCTCAAATAGATAAATAAATCTTAAAAAAAGAAAGGACTTAACTCAAATTTCTTGTCAATTCTGTCTCATTAATATTTACCCCTTTAACCTTGCCAGTACTAGGTGTTATCAGTGTTTTTAATTTTTCCCAGTCTAAAAGCCAAAAATCAGAAAGGAGATACTCTGCTTTTGATTTTTACCTTTTACTTTTTTATGGGTTTATTGACTGAACTGCCTATTTACAGCTGTTGCTCATCTTCATATTGGGTTGTTTGCCATTTTCTTAATTTTTTCTCTTTCCTATTGTCCCTTCTTGGTCAGAGCCTTCTTAATCAACTCTTGAATTACTACCACAGCCTCCTGATATTCCTTCCAATTTATCCACACCCCTGCTGCCGAAGTGGCCTTTCGAAAAGAAAACTGTGATAGTCTTCAGCTTAAAACCTTCTGTGGTCAGGAACCTTAGTTGCTTAATATCCTTTCATTTGGTTTCTGCTTGAGACTAGCAGAATGGGTCTGGCTCTTCAGCAGAGTGGATTAAAGATACTAGATAGCTCACAGGATCTACCTATGGGAGGGCTCTGAAGGTACATAGACAGCACAGCCTCAGCCGCAAGATGGGGACAGCTTTGGTACCTGCACCATTTCAGCTGTAGTCTTCTGTGCTCAGCACCCGGAGTCTGCCTCTGCCCCAGCCTGAAGAAGACTGACTGCCGGGCACATGGCCACAGCACCGTGCTGCTCCTTTTGAGCTCCTGCAAGGTGAAACTAGATCCCATGGCCATACCCTAGTTGCAGGTGAGCCAGGGAGGGCAGAAGGTTTGGCTTTTACCTTGGAAGGCAGCTATGCTCACCACTATACCACCAACGCATATTGGCTTTTACCTTGGGAAAGTGGGACGTTAAAATGTGGGAAGTTGCCAAAACGCAGGGAGGATGGTGAGAAGTTTTGGTGGGTGGACACAAGTTACAAAATAGCCTCTCAAGTTTTCTCTTGGCTGCCTTCTTCCACAAACTTCCAAACAACAACAGGCTTCTACCTAGTGACACAGCTGTCCCAACAGCAGAGGAAATAAGCCCAGCATCTCCTATGAGAGAGAGAGAAAGAGAGAGAGGGAACGCAAAGTCTCACACCCTAGCGCCAAGCCTAGGCTTTCTGAATGACGTTCATTCACAGCCCACATTTGTTAACTTATTGACTAAATTATGAAGTTAACTATTGCCAACATACCTTGAATAAAATAGTAAGGAAACGGCCAAAAAACTTAGTTAATCTATGAATATATACATCATGCAGCAAGGAAGACAGTGTGGGAGGATGCCAACATTCTGACTTTTGAAATGAGTAGTTGATATTTATATCTTCCCTACTCTAACATTTATTTCATGGTCCCTTGGCTCTTAGCCAGTAACTCAGCTGATCAGGATCTTTACCTGGCAAGGCGATCCAAACCTTCGTTCCAGAGGGATTTGTGCCAGCAGTGGTCCTGCTTTTATGAGGTTGCCCACAGTTCTCATGAACTTTTAGCGCTGCAAATGTGCCACTTGGTAGAGCCCGTTATGTTCCCTGTGTTTTCTCCACTTGCCCCTATGGTGTCATCATGGCCAGCATTTCCACTCCCCTTTTGGTCTGTTTGTCTAATGGTGTCAAAAGCCTGAAGTAGTTATGTGGCACTTTGAACTTTCAGCCTGGGTCATTGTTATTCCCTCCGTTCCAGTCTTCCTTTGAATACTCATGAAACACAGTCATGAGGATGGAAAGCAAACTTTTGCTGAGGTGGTCACTTCCCACTTCCACTCCCTGGTTCCAGGAATTCTTGCCAAGGGGACACATATTGTTCTGCTGGTCACAGCATGTAATATGTCTTGTAGGACTTTACCCCTGCCCCACAAGATCCTGCCTTGCAGTTTGTATCACAACAGAATTTTCAGTAGACCCTTCTACCACTCTGTAAGGCCAGCTGCATTTGATCCTTGCTTGATTGCTTGTTAGGACCACTGCATTTTATGAGTGTACTGGCGTCTTTGTGAAATGAGTTTCTTGGTCAGAAGCACTATGGTGGTGATGGTGAATGAGGCCTTCAGTAAGTCCATGGATGATGTGGCTGGCAGAAACATGGCAGGCATAGAAATACATTCAAATCCTGAATAACCATTCCAGTGAAGATACTGTCTCCTCTGTGATGAAAGAGGTCTAATATAATAATCTACCCACAGCTGCTGACTATTGGCCCATCTCTTTGCAATTTGAGAGTTGGTAGGGAGACTCATATTAATTGCTGCTCTTGGCAGATTTGGCATTTGCCAGGGCCCAGTGTTGGTGAGGTTGAGTCCATGTTGTTGAGCCCCAGGATTATATTCATCCTTGCCACCATGGCCACATGGCGTATCTGGGGAAAGAGGCCGGCCAGCATCCACAGGCAGATCATTTTGTTCAGCTCATTACAAGAATTTCTTCATGGAGCCTTTTGGAGAACATTCACATATAGATACAGATACTTCCACACACACTCTGTTTTTTTCCTCAAATGTCCTTGTCACCAGTCTGAGTTCTTGCCAATGAATAAATGAATACACACACACACACGCATGCATACATGTATATATCAGGCTATCTTTGCTTATAGGCCAAATGGATCCAAAGTATATTCTTTGACATTTTGCTCATGGGACAGATTTTCTTTCTCCACCCCAGGTGAGGTTATATCATTGCATTCATTCACTTCTGGCTGATACTATCATGTTGGGCAGAGCCATTGATTAACCAGGCACAAATTTTTATCTGCTAGTAAACTGGTCACTGAAGCTTTCACCCTTTCAGGTCATTTATGTAGGTCAAAGAAACATGCAAACAAGTGTTTGTGCTTATTTCTTAGTAGTAAGAGTTACAGGGTGCAGAAACTTGAATGAACTCTTTGATGTGCCCAGAATGAATTCTTTGATTTCCAGGGATCAGTATTGCTTTTGTTTTTGTTTGTTTTCCAAAAGATTTATTTATTTATTTTGAGAGAGAGAGCGAGAGTGAGCAGGGGAGGAGAGGCAGAGGGAGAGAATCTAAAGCAGACTCCTCGCTGAGTGGGGAGTCCAACACGTGGCTCGATCTCATGACCCTGAGATCATGACCTGACCCAAAATCAAGAGTCGGATGCTTAACTGACTGAAGCACCCAGGCACCCCTGCTTTTGGTTTTGATGGGGAGAAGGAACTCCAGAGACTTTTTTTCTGGCCCTTCATTACTATATAGCACTTACTCCATGAGACACGGAGTCCAAGTTTAGGTTCTGTCAGTTGCAGGGTAAATCTATCCCAATTATGTACTCATCAACTGAAAAGACAAATACAGATTTTCATAGACCTACTGGGCCCTCTGTGAGATGAATTGAAAACAAGTTTCTACTTATCACACTCTGGTGGGTCACAGTGGCAGTCAGGAACCCCAAGAATTAACATTATCTCAGAGCCAGTGTCCAATCATTCTCAGAAGTTCTGGGTATTCCCTTTTCTCATTGTGCAGGTCCCCTAGGAGACAGGTGCACATCACAGATGGAAGATTTATGGTCCTGACTTGAGGGATGCCTGGCTCTCCATTCAAGGAGATATGGTTCTGAGAACTGAGTCAAATCTGGGGACTGGGTAGGAGTCTGTGGCTTTCCTTCAAGGTAGTCCAAGTCAGACCCCTGTTCACCAGACCTAGATTTTTTTTTTCCTATTATATAGTGCATTATTTTGCTAGGGCTGCCATAAGAAAATACCACAGACTGGGTGGCATAAATAAATTTATTTTCTCACAGTTCTGGAGGCTCGGAAGTCTAAGCTCAAGGTATTAGCAGGGTTGGTTTCTTTTGAGGCCTCTCTTCTTGGCCTGTAGATGTGGCCATCTTCTTCCTGTGGCTTCACATGGTTTTCCTTCTATTTGTATCTGTGTCCTGATTTCCTCTTGTAATATGGACACCAGTCATACTGGATTTGGGCCCACTCTGATGACCTCATTTTAAGTTAATTACCTCTTTAAAGATCCTATATCCAAATACAGTCACATTCTAAGGTGCTAGGGATTAGGATTTCAACATACAAGTTTTGGAGAGACACAGTTCAACCTATAATATACAGTTTAAGTAGGGCCCAAGTATGCTCTCCATTTTATTTTGAGTTATGGAGATATCTGTTAACCAATAAGCCAAAGATGTCTGTGGATTGAGCCACTGGCAGATTTCCTTCCAAGGTTACCACTGAGTAATCTTGGACCAAGCGACTTGACCAGCCATGGGCCTTAGTTGACCGCAAATTTTAGGCCACCCAGTCACCAGATGACGCACCCACTCTTGGGCTTTCGTGGTCTACAGACACCATGTCTGTCCTGGTCATTAGCCTTCTCAGCAACTATCTCTCACTCCCTGACCCTCATCCCCAATGTGGCTGCCTGCTCAGGAAGAGCCCTCAATAACAGTGTCCTCTCCATGTTGACTGCCCACCATTGTGCAGAGGGTTCTGGGGAACACAGGGCAATCACTTGGCACAGGCTGGCATTCTCACACAGATCACAGACAGCATACTGTCTGCTCTCTTGGCATCCTGTAGCTAGATGTGCATGACTAGGGTGCAGCTCAATGTACCTTATATCTGTATTCCAACAGAGGAACCCTGGTTCTCCCACTGACCAACCTTTTTATTGAGCAAGTATGAAAGTGACCTTGTGGGCATAGTGGTGGCACACATTTTAGTACCAGTTTCAGGCACCAAGCAGTCTGATTATTCAGAAGAATGCTGGGCAAGCCAACTGCCCAGTGCTTGTAGACCTTGCCAGCCCTGTAGCTGGACCCATGGGAAGCCACATTCAAGAGGAGCCCCTCTCCCCCAGCGGGAGTGGAGTTACTGGTCCCAGGTAGCTTTGGCCAGGCAACCCTGGGAGAGCTTCTTTGGTCATTTATCAACTTGTCACTGTAGCCTAACTGACTGATAGGACCTAGAACATCATACCCTTGCCTCTGGGCCTTTGCATATGTTTCCCTTCTTTTCCTGCAGCTGTCTTCTCCTTACCCCTTGCTGGGTCAGCTCCTCTTCCTCTTGCAGGTCTGTGCCCCAGTGTCCCTTCTCCTAAGGAGCTTTATCTGATTCTGGGCACCTTCTCTCTCAGGATGCTGCCCCCCTGCCCTTTCCCGGCTACCCGGTCCACCCTCAACAGTAGCAGCACTCACCATTCCAGCTGGTTCCTCGCATCCCAGAGAGACTTCATTTTCATTGAGGGCAGGGCTCTTGTGCTGTTGAGCTCCCAGTGCAGAGCCTGTCACTCAGGAGGAACACAAGCCCTGGAAGAAATAAAGGAATGAAGTAGAGTTTCTGTTCACCAGTCACGTGTTTATTTGGCAAAGCTTTGTGGCACACTTCCATTGCAACATCTCTTGCCCCTTCAACAAAAGGCAGAGGTGAAAGTGGTCTGTGAGTTAACAAATTATTAAATAGTTGTTCTCGTTTGGTTTTCAGAAAGTCAAAACCACATCCTACTCCAGTGTAAGATCAGCTACAGTATCTCCTGGCTCTTTGGCACCGAGGGACTGAACCTACCCTTCCTCCAGCCCCTCCCTATCCCAGGTGTCTGTTAGTATTCTTACCCCGACTAGTTACCTGTTAGTGGGCTTCAGCCTGCTAGGTACCAGCCCTGTGCTGTGTCTCCTCCTTGCTAGCCGGCATTCTAAACTCTTGATCTGAAGACGAGAACCAAACTCAGGAGTTCAAGCAATTTGCCCAAGGTCACAAAGCTAGTAAGTGTCAGAGGCAGTGTGAAAATGCAGCTGTCTGATGTCTGGCCTGTCTTCACTGCTTCAGTATCCCCACCGAGAGAGAGAGAGAGAGAGAGAGAGAGAGAGAGTGTGTGTGTGTGTGTGTGTTTTCTCTTTTAATAAAACTTTCCTCTAATCATGAAAAAAAAGCTGTCTTTCAGTTAACCATGTGAAAGCCAGGAGCAATGTTCTCCTTGAACTACCACGTGGATATCTTTGTTTTGGGTTTTATATCTCCTATTCTCTGATCACAAGGTGGAAAGGGAGACATAGACTCCAAAACAGAACTCATCTTTCAGCTCCAAGCACTTACCTCAGTGCATTGTCTAAATAGTAAGGGTTCCTACATTTTTGTGTTTGTGGAACAGTACATTTTTTTTTTATGCCTATTATTCCATTTTGTATAACCTTTTTCTTGCAGTTAACATCTAAGAAACCCAGTCCTTTGGAAAATGCCATAAAATAAATTAAATTTTCCTGGGTACTGTGGTTTCTGTCTGCCGTGGCTTTCTTTTTGGCTTCTAAGCTGAGCATGCCTCTAAAATCTTAGCTTAAATCTTTAGCCAATGCATGTAGCCGTCTGCTCATTCTTTTGTGGCATCCAAGGTATCTTCTGTGAATGTTCAGGGCTGAATTACCAGGCTTCCTCTCTCTTCATCGACACCCACGCAGTATTCTGTGGTGGGGCATATTACCACCATGTTAGGAAATCAGTGGGTGTTCACACCAGAGGAGAAAAAGATGAGAATCGCCAAAACAAGCAAGTTCTTCCTATTCTTCCCTCTGTCTGAGAAATGTTCCCCTCCTTTCCCCAACGCCCAGTGGGTGGTACCTGCCAAAGAAAGCTTTTTCTTGCTCTTCAGACACAGGCCTGATTGTGAGCCCTTCCCTCCGGCGGCCCCAGGAGTGCAAATTTGTATATGTGCTGTTTGTTTGGGTTTGTATTTATTTTCCCAGCCCATTGAAAACAGGGTCTTTTCCTATTTAAAATAAATTTTGGAAGTGAACCACTTTTCCCTTTGAGCCCAGCCCTTCCTCACCATGAACAGGCAGGCATTTTCCAAGAGGACAGTGCAAACTGGCCGCGAGACACCACATGAACAACAGTACGTCCACCAACCAACCAACCGTCAACCCTGAGAAAGCCCCCCTTGACAAACACAGCTGACTGCCGCAGTCACTCCTGACGGTCATCAGCTGTCCCCGTGGAGTGCCAGCCTCTGCTGCTGGCTGTCCTGTGTCCCCGACATGGCCGAGGACTGGGGCGGGGACACACAGGCAGCCATGGAGGGGTCCTCAGGCTTCCGCAGCCAGACGCGGACGGCTGGAAGGGGGAGAACCCGGCCCCTGTGTGGTTTTATAAACAGCAAAACAGCACAACACATTTTCAATTATCTACTGTTCTGGTAAATATTCTTAATATTTAGGCATTGTTTTTTTTCTATTCACAGCCCTTTACAAATAGAAATGGATTTCCTTAGATTTGTCCCAGGGCACAGTGGAAACATGTGTTTTCTTTTTACACATGTGTTTAAATAGCTTTGCTTATTATTTACGTTTCTTCCCATAGTGTACTCAATCAAAACATTTTCTAGGCTTTCATCCACATGAGAAGCTTAAAAGGGCAATAATGAAAGCAAGTGTCTAGAAGCCCTCTGGTGAATGTGCCACAGTGTCAGCAGAGATTATTTTTCCAGGAAGGGGCAGGTTGCAGAACTTAAAAGTTTTTATACTTTCTACCCAAAGTGTGCTAAAACAGCATTGACAATACAAGATGCTTTGCACTCTCAAAAACTGGGGAGACTTTGCTAACCATTTATTGCAATAAACGGAAAGAAAACAAATCCTTAAACCTTGAAGGGGAATATTTCCACTTGTTACAGTCACCTGTCATGAAAATTGCCCGTTTCAGGGACTGATCTTTTGTTCACTTTTCAATTTTGCAAGAAATTAAAACACACAAACACCCCCCCCCCCCGACATACAAAGTTTCAGAAAAGGTTAGGATTCTTTCTGCCACACCAAGAGGTTGTCATACTTCAATTGGAACCACCTAGAAAACTTTGTCGATGGTGGCGTGAACCTTATGAGATCGATCCTACTGGCCTGTGAGTAAGCTGCTTCCATCTCTCCCACCCCACCCTTCTCCCTTAACCTCCTACCACGCACATCAGAAAGACAATGATTTTTCCCTCATAAAACAAAGTCTATGCCATTGCTTAGTTTCAAATTACAAAGCCAGTTCTGTTGGGGCTTCTATGGTGATGCAACTCCGTATTACTTTTGAGTCTGCTTGTTCACAGTTACATCTGGACTCAGTGCTCCCACATTTCTGCATATTCTGGAACTGGGGAGTTCAAAACAACTCTACTAAATCCCCTGGGACTCTTGGATTCCAGAAAGATCTTTGTCATCAAATGGAGGTTGCAAGGCCTTTTTTTTTAAGCAGTTGGCCCAATTGACTGAGAGCCCTGCCCATTTACCAGCTCTGTGAGGAGTGATGATTTATTACCCGATATTCCAAAGACAAATCCCATTTGATGGTCAGGTAGAACTGGTTGGCACTCTGCCCTGCTGGGAGTGGGAGGAGAAGTAATGGAAGAGAAAGTCACTGGCCTTTAATGATAATGGGGTGAGATAAAAACCTTTCTTTTGGTGATCTCTTTTGTCACATTATCTCTAATGGTAACAACTAGATGGGAGGCCTGTAATTCTCTGGGTTCACCCAGTGAAAGTTTTGATTTATCCCAGAATTTTGGGAATGTGCCCCCCGTGTCACTGGCTTTCTGTTGTCCAGATGGCTTGGCTACTGCTTAGCATATGTATGTGCGTATGTATTGGGGTGGGGGGTGTAGGGGGCGTGCAAGGATTGTGAGACTCCTGTAAGCTGTACTTTGTTTTGGCACAT
Organism: Phoca vitulina; assembly: GCF_004348235.1. Taxonomy (NCBI): domain Eukaryota; kingdom Metazoa; phylum Chordata; class Mammalia; order Carnivora; family Phocidae; genus Phoca; species Phoca vitulina. Next base: position 22,583,307 of record NW_022589725.1, read on the forward strand.
CCCAGATAAAGTCTTAAAAAGTGGCCACCTCTCCTGTGCTTGACAGATAATAATGAGGACAGCTCCTCTTCCCCACCCTCCCACCGCCACTCATAAAGCAGTGGCCTTTTCTCATAGGGGTTGCATATAATTTTTAATGTGTGGGATGACAAGGGATAGTGGAAACTATTTGCCTTGGCATGTACTGTTCATTTCTCAGGAGTTTTATGTGCATTACACTATAGCAATACCCTTCGGATGTCTGGGAAGTGCCCGGAGCATTTACCAGCTTGTCTGTTCCCTTTAAATTCTTTTCCTTTGGCCAGGCTCTCCAGTTACATGCCAAGATTTTAAAATTTGTAGTAATTGAGTTTCACATTGCTAATATTAATAGCCATTAGGAAGCTTGAGAGAGAAAATAGTAATTATCTAACAGATTAAATATCTGTAGGAGCCTCTTGATTTTGAAGGGAGCAGAGGACAAGTGAAGAGGCCCTAGAATAGGATAAGACATTGTGGTGTAACACTTTGGGACTGAGATTTGCTAACTAAATACCTTGGGAATGGTGGGGACTACAACCCAGATGATGATTAAAAACCAGAGCGCTTTCATTTTCAAATTCCCTAACATGGCACCCTAGTTACTCTAATTATTTAGAACAAAAGTAGGGGAATCTAAAATTGTATTTTTTTTTTTTTGTAGTTACTATTTTCAGTTTACCACTTCAATTGTTTGTAATCAAAATAATCATATTCTCACTGTAATAACTTCTGTGAACTGGGCAGGGAGTATCTGCTCCCTTTGGTAGAGTAGACATTTCTATTGTCTCTAAGTGAACCCGCCACAGATTTCTGAGGTAGGTATTTGTAAAGCACCATGAACCCCTGGGCTATTCCCAGGGAGTTGAGTAGAAGCATATTTAATAACTGCTCAGGTACACTTAATTGTGGAGCTTGTTTATATTTGTTGTTCTAACACAGTGCTGTTATTACTTAGAGCCTAAACTCCAATCAGATTCAAATTTACTTTAACTATTTGATCATGAACCATACAATCTAATGGGAAACTTGGCTTAACCTATTTTGTGAAATGTCTTGAGAACCAAATTAGCCATGTCTGTGTTAAGCAAAAACAAAACTAGGTCCACATAATCTGAAACATAAAAAATGAATGCCTAGAAGAGATGCTAGTTTTACCTTTGAGGCCAAGATCAAATTGCAGTTCTGGGGTCATAAATTCGTGTGTATGTGTACATAAATGTTTATGTTTTTGTATTTCTGTATGTCTTTAATAAATAATATAGATATTTATATACCCACAAATGTAAGTTCCTATTAAAGAAAATAAAAAGTTACAAGGCCTGAAAGGAGACACCAAAAATATGATTTCCTTACAAATATTTGCAGGAATTTTACTTAATTGCAACCAGAAGTCTGACCTGGAAGTGTAGTGTTTTGACCCCCGAGCTGTCTGGTTTCCTATTTGCGGTGTTTTGCTCTCCACTAACTGTGAGAAAATCTATTTTACACGGTTTTAACCCTGTATATTCTTAGAAACACTGAAGTAGAAATTATTCCCTTGGGGGAAAAGAAATTCTCATTATTTAAAGAATGACTTGTAAAGGTTTCTCTTAAATAGAAAACATTTTTGAAACACTTAGGAAATCTTTCTTCATAAGATATATTTGAAAATAAAACAGCTTCTGGGTTTCCTTTCAAGGTAATGTGAGCATTGTGTAAATTTATCCTTATTTTAGTAAAATACTAACTTGTTAATAGCAAAAGGGTAGAGTTTATAAATAGTTCATGTATGAGGAAACATTTTCATACTTTTTTTTTTCCTGTTTCCAGCTTCTTCAACCTTTTTTTTTTTTTTTTTCTCTCTAGTATTTTAGAAAAGTAAAAATGAGGCTGAATAAACTCTGGGGATTTGGAGTAGTATATGGTATTCTAATGGACTAAAAGACACCAATGAAATTTAATTAGGATAACTGTGGGGCAAGGATGCCTACTCTTGGAAAATTATAGAATTCACATATCAAATACTTGTAGATGATGTTTGCTGAATCTAGTAAAACAGTGGGGAACATTTTTTTCTGTGTAGCCTCTTAGAATTTGCCAGCATGATCAACTAGTCATATACCCCATTTTAAAAGTCTCAGACATTTTCAGTTAGAGGAAAGCATCATTTTCCTAAGTATTTGATTTAGGGATTTAAGAATGAGGAACACTGGGGCGCCTGGGTGGCTCAGTCGTTAAGCGTCTGCCTTCAGCTCAGGTCATGATCCCAGGGTCCTGGGATCGAGTCCTGCATCAGGCTCCCTGCTTTGCGGGAAGCCTGCTTCTCCTTCTCCCCCTGCTTGTAATTCTCTCTCTCGCTGTGTCTCTCTCTGTCAAATAAATAAGTAAAATCTTTATTAAAAAAAAAAAAAAGAATGAGGAACACTGACAGTTCCCATCCATTTAGTTGAAGAGCATTTCATCCCATTCTTTTTTTGTTTATTTAATAATAGCTTTATTGAGATATAATTTACATACCATACAATTCACTCATTTAAAGTATACAATTCAGTGGTTTTTATTATTCACAAAGTTGTGCAACTGTCAACCAGAACCAGTTTTAGAACATTTTCATCACTCTATAAAGAAACTCTGTGCCCATTAGCAGCTACTTTCCATTTTTCCCAACACCCTTCCCACCCCCATCCCTAGGTAACCACCAATTTATATTCTGTCTCTACTGATTTGCCTACTCTGGATATTTCATATAAATGGAATCTTATAATATGTTGGTGTTCTTTGTAACTGGCTTTCACTTAGCATAATGTTTTCAAGGTTCATCCATGCTGTAAGCATTTATCGATAGTACTTCATTTCTTTCTGTTGCCAAATAATATTCCATCGTATAGATGTCTCACATTTTGTTTATCCATTCCTCAGTTGATTGACACTTGGGTTTGCACCATTTGGCTCTTGAGAATAATGCTACTATGAATATTTGTATAGGTCTTTGAGTGGAGTGTTTTTATTTCTCATGAGTATATATCTAAGAATGGAATTTCTGAGTAATTTTGTATCTCTGTGTTTAATATATTGAAGAACTTCCAGACTGTTTTCCAAAGCAGCTGCACCATTTTATATTCCCACCGAAAGTGGACGAGGATTCCATTTTCTCCGCATTCTGGCCAACACTTGTTATTATCTGTCATCTTGTTTATAGCCATCCTTGTGGCTTTGTGATTTTGATGTCCATTTCCCTGATGGCTAGTGATGTTTACCCTCTATTCAAGTACTTATTTGCCATTTGTCTATTCAGATCCTTTGTCCATTTTTAAATTGAGGATTTTTTTTTTTTTATTGAGTTGCAGGGGTTCTTTACATATTTTAGATATAAGTCCCTTATCAAATAGATGATGTGCAAAATTTTTCTCCTTGGATTGTCTTTTCACTTTCTTGATGGTATCTTTGAAACACAAAAGTTTTTAATTTTGATAGTGTCTAATTTATTCAGTTTTTTTGTTTTGTTTTGTTGCTTCTGCTTTTTTTATTATATCTAAGAAACCATTGCCTAATCCAAGGCCATGAAGATTTGTGCCTGTGTTTTTTTCTAAGACTTTTAACACTTTTGTAGTTTTAACTCTTACATTTATATCTTTGATCCATTTTGAGTTAGTTAATTTTATGTATTATGTGGGGTAGGCTCCAGCATTATTCTTTTGCACGTGGTTATCTAGTTGTCCCAAGTACCGTTTGTTGAAAAGACTATTCTATCCCAATTTAATTGTCTTGGCCCCCTTGTTGAAAATCAGTTGTCAGGGGGCGCCTGGGTGGCTCAGTTGGTTAAGCGACTGCCTTCGGCTCAGGTCATGATCCTGGAGTCCCTGGATCGAGTCCCGCATCGGGCTCCCTGCTCAGCGGGGAGCCTGCTTCTCCCTCTGACCCTCCCCCCTCTCATGTCCTCTCTCTCTCTCTCATTCTGTCTGTCTCAAATAAATAAATAAAATCTTTTAAAAAAAAAAAAAAAAAAAAGAAAAGAAAATCAGTTGTCAGTAAATGTGAGGATTTATTTCTGGACTCTTGGTTCTATTTCTACATGTCTGTCCTTATGCCACTACCAAACTATTTTAATTAGCTTTGTAGTAAATGTTATTTTTTTCCCAAAAGGGTTAAAGCTGACATTTACTAATCAGGATCAAGAGTCTCTTTTAACCTAGTCAGTTTAAGCATCATTTTAAATTGTTATAAATAGGGAGCGCCTGTGTGGCTCAGTCGTTAAGCGTCTGCCTTCGGCTCAGGTCATGATCCCAGGGTCCTGGGATCGAGCCCCGTGTCGGGCTCCCTGCTCAGCGGGAAGCCTGCTTCTCCCTCTCCCACTCCCCCTGCTTGTGTTCCTGCTCTCACTGTGTCTCTCTCTGTCAAATAAATAAAATCTTTAAAAAAATAAAAATAAATTGTTATAAATACCTTATTTTTTTTTAAAGATTTATTTATTTATTTGACAGAGAGAGAGAGAGAGAACGAGCACAAGTGCACAAGCAGGGGGAGCAGCAGGCAGAGGGAGAGGGAGAAGCAGGCTTCCCGCGGAACAGAGAGCCAGGACCCTGGGATTATGACATGAGCCAAAGGCAGACACGCAACCAACTGAGCCACCCATGTGCCCTAAACACCTTATTTTTAATGAATTAATAAATTATTAATTGTGCCAAAGATTTCTTTTCTAGGATTTTTAGATTAAATCCTTCCACAAATTTATCAGCTTGAATTATTCCATTTTTTAATTTTTTTAAATTTTATTTTATTTTATTATATTAAAAAGATTTTATTTATTTGAGATAAAGAGAGAGCACGAGGAGGGGGGAGAGGAAAAGAGGAGGAGGGGGCAGAGGAAAAGAGAGAAGCAGGCTCTCTCTACACTGAGCAGGGAGCCCAATGCAGGGCTCAATCTCAGGACCCTGGGATCATGACCTGAGCTGAAGGCAGATGTTTAACTGACTGAGCCACCCAGGCATCCCTAATTATTCCATTTTAACCAAATCAGTGAAGAGAAAAATGATCCTCAGTATAGTCAAGGTCTTCATATTAATGGAATCACATAGTGAGCCATTAGTATTTGCAAGGTATAACTGGGGATGCTAATGGGTTTCAGTAACTCCTGTTAAAATCCTTTACTTTAGGTTGTAAAGCTGACCACATGTCAAGGTCCAAGCTCCTTTGCTTATCCCTCCCTGTCTCTCCCCTGTACCGCGTCTCTCCCTATCCTGTGCATCGAGAACTCTGAGCCTCCTCTACTTCCCAGGGTTCCCGGGAGCCAATGAAGAGTTGTCTGTGGTTGGATGCAGACGTGCCTGTGGGGTCCACCATTCTCTGTCCTTGGTGCCTGCAGACTCTGCTTAGATGTTTCCCTTCCTTGGGGATCGCCTTCCTTCCCATTTAGTTCATTACTCTCCTTTATTTAATGAGGCATACCCTTCCTTGGTCTCCCCGGCTCCCAGTGCATGTCTTTGTTGGAGCACTTATATTGTAACCAGCATCCTTTACCTGCTGTGTCTCTCCCTCTGACCTCAGTTGAGTCCCTCAGGAGCTGAGCAGTTTTCCTGGCCCACCCGGGGCTTCGCATAGTACTTGTGTATGGTAGGTACACAAGTAGCGTGATTGGGAAGACTCTGGTTTGATTATTTTTTTAGAGGAACACCTGGCTTTTGACAGGATGAAAAAAATGTAACCATTTTCTGTTCACACTAGTCCCTATAACTCCTCTACTGAGATCATTTTCAGTGTCGGAAAGAGTAAAATCTCCACTTTGTAGAGTGTCTCATTGTATGAAACTACTCCAGTTTGCTGCCATCCTGCTCCCTCAGTAGCAGCTTACCATTAGAGTGATATTTAGTTTATGTCATGTTACTAACATTTAATTTCCAGATAGAGATGTACAGCTCAGACTTGTTTAACAATGTTGCCTTACTTCCATTTCTAAGGAATTTTCTATTTTTTCTGAGCCCAGGGATGTTTTTTTTCTAGAAAAACTGTATTTTCAGAAGAGAGCTGAGAAGGAAGAAAGACTTGCTCCAATGTGTGGGAAGGGGTTTCAGTGATGGGACTCAGCAGAGTGGAGGGGTGTAGGTGAAGGTAGACAGAGAAAGGCCCATGGAGCATCACTTGAGTAGACCACAGGGCAAGACTGGGGGAGCGGTGATGACGGGAGGTGTAGATGGGGCTGGTGTTGAGGAAAAGCCTAAGAAGAAGTGATAGAAGCTTCTTGTAGAACCTCAGTGGTGGGAGAGCCCGTGGAGAATTTGGGCCTCTGCGAAAAGATGGAGGCAAACATAGTATGCCAGTGAGGAGCACAAGGTCAGGGAAGGAAGTGGAAGGGGCGGTGCAGGGCACAAGACAGAAGGAAATGCACGACACAAGGGTACTGATGTCCTTGCTTAGGTGGGTATCACTTTGAAACTCACAGCCTGCTCCCGGGCCTCCCTGGGATCTCCAGGACTCCCTTTCAGAGACTCCAAAGCACCGCAGGGTCCAATATTTTCAAATACCAAGTGCAAAGGCCTCCTACTGTAGGAACCTTCTACAAAAACGAAAGAAAGAGCGAAAGCTGCTATGAAAAGAAGGAAAAAGTGGCCGGAGACCATATCCGCTTCAGTCACGTGACCGAGAGCTGAGGAGCACGCTGAAAATGTTTGCTTTTGGAAGCTGGGAATAGAGGAAGAATCTGAAGAAGGGTGGTTCTGTGGGATGGAGATCCAGGAAGCTGGGAGGGTCTGGGATACCTGAAACATTAAGAGAGGCTTTTGTGGAGCCTCAGGGGCATTCAACAAAAGGAAAAATACACAGGTCGGGAGAGAGTGGGGTTTCTTGGTCTGCTCCTCGGGTGGTGGGGCTGGGCTGCAGGCAAGGTGTGGCTTCAGTCCTCTCCTGTGTATCTCTGACCAGATGCTTCTCCCGAGGCCATTAGAGCGTCAGCGCATTAGTTTCCTGCTCTTTCCCTCTCTGTTTCTGGTATTGCCTTGGTATTTCCATTTCTTTTGAGCTCCACTATGTGCTTAAGCATGTTTTTCTTCTACCCAAATTCTATATGTTTTTAGCAGGAGGGTCTCCTTTATCTCTGCCAGATTCCCCAGATTCCGCTTAGGCATGTGCTCTTTTTACTGCAAGCCTCAATTTTTTTAAAGTATGGTGCATTTTTTACTCCATACTTAAGAGGCTGGTAATGTGGCTTGAGTCTGCAGAATGTATGTATCTGTATCTATACCTATATCTGTAATCAGTTATATTTTCAACTTGGACCACTAGTAGCTCAGGAACGAAGTTACTATTCCTGTTGTGAGGGCGATAGTGTGCTTACTTAAGGTTTAAGGAACAGCAGAGCTTTTTTTTTTTTTTAAAGATTTTATTTATTTGATAGAGAGAGACACAGTGAAAGAGGGAACACAAGCAGGGGGAGTGGGAGAGGGAGAAGCAGGCTTCCTGCCAAGCAGGGAGCCTGATGCGGGGCTCGATCCCAGGACTCTGGGATCATGACCTGAGCCGAAGGCAGACACTTAACGACTGAGCCACCCAGGCGCCCCTGGAACATCAGAGCTTTACAGTCACCTATTAGTTAATTTTTGTTTGGGTTGCTTTTTAATTGTTACTTATAAAATTATTCTAAAGATTATGGTTATAATTCCTAACATACTAAAGAATGTTTTGCATTTTTTATATAATGTTATTTTCAAAGTGAGAAAATTAGAAAAGCAAGCTTTAATTGTGACTATATGTTCTGAAACTTTGGAAGAAGGATGATATTAACACAAATATTTAAAAGAAAAAATGTGGGATGCCTGGGTGGCTCAGTAGGTTGGGCGTCTGCTTCGGCTCAGGTCATGATCCCAGGAACCTGGGATTGAGTCTTCCTGGGATTGAGTCCCGCCTTGCGTCCTTGCTCACTGGGGAGCCTACTTCTCCCTCTGCCTGCTCCTCCCCCGCTTGCGTGTGTGCTCTCTCTCTCTCTCTCTCAAATAAATAAAATCTTTAAAAAAATAAATAAATAAAAGAAAAAATGCATCATCTTTAAAGTTCTCGAATATTTTCATCAAATTACGGTGGTATTTTTAAATTTAAGTCTTCAGAAGAATTGTCACTTTCATTTTTAAACTTCTTAGAAATTTTAAATGCATACAACAATAGAATTATACTGAACCTCCTCTTATCCAGCATGCAGCATTACATTTTAAACATATGGGCAAATGTTATTTCATTTATCCTCCCACTTGCTTTTTCTTGTCCCCACTTCCAGACAGTTTTAAAGTAAATCCTGGATATCATATATTGTACACGTAAACAATTCAATATATACAGCTCTAAAAAATAAGAATTTTTTTTTCTTTTTTAATGATCAGAGTGCCATTAAGGAAAAAAAAATTCTTGATGTCATCAGATATATAGTCTGTCTTCAGATTTCTTTTTCTCTTCAATTCTTTTATAGTAGGGTTGTTCCACACATTCATTGCATTTGATTGATTCTCTTTACCTTAGGTGAATATTTCTGTGAACTTATGGGAACACCCTTCCCAAGTTTTTTTCTTGCTGTTTACTTATTGAAGAAACTAGGTCAAGTGTCCTCTGGAATTTCCCACATTTTGGGTTTGGCTGGCTGCATCTGCATGGTAATATTAACATATTCTTCCAGCCCCTGTATTTCCTGTAAACTGGTAGTTAGATCCACAGACTTGATGAGGTCAGATCCCTGTTGTTGTTGTTTCTTATGCAACAATACTTTGTGGTAGATGGGGTGTATTTCCTGTTGCCTCTCATTGGGAAGCACACATCTTGTTATATCTCTCAATTTCGTGTTAAGAACGTGTATATGATGAAGGTGGAGGTTCTGTTTTATGATTTTTTTATTAACAAGTGTTTCTGATTTTTTCATTTGATATTTATATTATCAGTAAATACTGTGTAAGCAAAACAAAATTAAAAAGTCCTCTTTACATATTCTTCTAAACTTGGCCTCATTTAGGCAGTTAAGATAAGAATATCAAGGTAGTGTTTCGGAAATAATAAAACCTGAGTCATAGCATACATCGTTAGTTCCTTTTTAATCTGAGTCTACGTGAGTTCTGATTTAGCTTCTTAATTACGATCATAAGTCATTGCATATCTATCACTTTAATTTTTACATATCAAAATGAAGTACATGTTAGGTGAACTCTAAGAACTTGGGGAAGATAAAAAATGAGAAGTATGTGATTTTTTTTTTTTCTGTGAAAAGGTAGATCATCTGGCAGTTAGAAAACAAAACAAAGGAGGCATGAGACTTGTTCTTTGAAATCCTCCAGAGATGCGATAATAATTGAGCTAATATGCATTGGCTTCTCATAAATTGCCTCAGTAGTTTGGGCCTTGAGTGCCTTAGAAATTAGCTTTCTCCCCATGCCTCTTCACTGTTGTTATAGTACTCCTACGGGAGTCCTATTTGTTTGTGTTTAAGGAGCTAGGATAATTTCTCCCTTACATTCACTTCCAGAACTTGCATTTGTTTTTGTCTTCCAAGAACTCTGTAAAGTACCACCATTACTCTAGCAAGACTCTTGCTACTAAGTTCATTATAACATATCAGAAAATCAACAAAATAAGATTTCGAGCAGTCACTTCCAAATCTGAGCTGTGCATCAGAATCCCCTGGAGCTCTTTAAACAGAGTACAGGTTTCTGGAACCCACACCAGATCTACATCAGATTCTTGGGTGCTGGGGATTCAGGAATCAATACAGGTGAGAAAGACCCCAGCCTTGGAACTCAGGTTCCCCAAGTGATTTACATATGGGTAGTGGGCTCATGACTGGGTATTGGAAAGATTCTAGACTAAGTTGGTGGTTATTTAAACTTCACAGTGGTTTATTTAATAATTGAAGATGGTAGGATTGATGATAAACTTTGAGAGTATTTATTGTTTTTACATGTGACTTAAGTGAATGCATCAAAAATTGGAAAAAGACCTAGTACGTTGTAGAATGAGATACAAATCCCAAATGACTGACAATACTGAGGGGAATGTTTGTTTGTTTTTCTTTGAGGGGAATGTTTGTTACAGACAAATGCTGAATAGAAAATATAGACCATAATATCGTAGGAGAAAGCCTACATAAACATTGTAGGAGAAAGCAGTTCACTGTGTGTCATCAAGGACAGAGCCACAAATCTGTGATGTAATGCCTATTACAAAAACTAGTAAATATGAAAACTTAGGTGAAATGGAAACAAATACTATTCTCAGTGTTGAAACATTAAAAATGTTCCTTTTATAATCAGGAGCCCCACAACGATTCCTACTAGCAGCAATATTCAGATTCCGGCCCAAACAGTAAGTCACAGAAGAAAAATACAGGTGAAAAAATAGGAAATAAAGAAAGAGTAAAAGTGTAATGAAAAGTCTAAGGGAAATATGGCAACTGATTATTAGAATTAATAAGAGGGTTTAATAGGTTTTTCAACTGCAGATCAACATACAAAAGTCAATTGCAATAGCAGATGATTTGAAAATTAAATTTTTAGGAAGTAATACGTATGATGGCAACAATAAAAAATAGGAAGTACCTCATGATAAACTTAATGAAGTATGCAAGAACATTACATAGAAAAATTTTAAACCTTATTGAAAGAGATTTTTAAAAGCCCTTAAAAATAGTTGGGGGGTCTGCCATGTCAGCTGTATAGGAAGTCCCATTTGTCTCCAAATGGATCGATAAATTCAGGGCCTTTCTAATCAAACTCCCAGCAGAATTTTTTCATGCAACTTGGCAAGCTACTACTAAAAGCCATATGAAAGCATAAAGGAGCAGGAATAACTCCCAAGTACTCCAGAAGAAGACTAGAAACAGTGTTGAGGGTCAGGGAAAGAACTTGCCCTACTGGATATTAAGGTTTACTGTAAATAAAGCTCAGGTAGTTGATACAGTACATATTGATGATAAGTCAATGGAATAAAATAACTCTGAAAGAGAGGCCTGTATATGGCAGAGCTGGCACTGCAGATCAGTAGGAACCCTCTTCTATCGAATATTAAATTGTGAAAGAATAAAAGTGGATTCCTGAGTGATACCACACCGAAAGTCAATTTACATAACATTGAGGTTTTTTTCAAAGAAAGAAAAATCAGGTTATAAAGCAGCATTTGTCATGTGATTCCATTTTTGTAAAAAAAAAATATATATGTGTATGTATTTCTATATCTTGAGGAAAGATCTGGAGGACATCAAAAGTCAAGGTAACAGAAGTAACTTTTTGAGTGGTCAGATTATTGGCAATTTAACTTTCTCCTTATACCTTTTTGTTTTTGTCTAGTTGTTTTTTTTTTTTTAACACATTGAGTATACATCACTTTTAATTAGAAAAAAAAATTTTTCATTTGGAGGGTTTTTTTTTTCCTTAGCTATTCTTATTTGCTTATTCTTCTAGATTAATTTTAGAATTGGTTTTGACAACTTCTAAACTGCCTCCTAACACACACACACACACACACACACACACACACAAATAATGTTTTCATTGTGATTTTGATTGGAATTTTCTGGTACGTAATAGGCACTCAGTACATGTTTGTTAAATAAATAAATATGGTCACAATTGGCATCTTTATAACAGTTAGCCCTTCCAACCCAGGAACATGGTATGTTACTCAGGCTTTTCAAGTCCTTTTTTAATAAATGTAAGTTTTGTGATTTTTAAAATACAGATCTCACACATTGACACGATTAATGATTTCTGAAATTGTACAGTCTTTTCACTTTCCCCCACGTTGAGTCAAACTGTTAGCTGTGTATCTTTAATGTCAGGACTTAGAAGTGTCAGAATGATTTAAAGGTAGATAAACATGTCCTGTGTAGTGAGGTTAAGGACCTGGGTTTATTTAGCTTAGAGTACATGACTAGATTGAAACTGACTACCTATCTCCAAGCATTTGGTAGCGGCCAGCGTTCTTTCAGCTCTGCCGAAAACAGAACACAAGAAAATGAAGTTCAGCTACAGAGTGAAGAATTCAGAGTGAAGAATTTAGATTGCAGATTGCAGACTGGCAGTGCAAAGCTGAAGCCGCCCTCAGAAACACTGTATTTGGACTGCACAGTATATCTTAATTCATTGCTAATTTAAAATTTGGGAGATTACACATAAAAATTTGGATATTCAGCTTTTCTGGAAAGGCCTAAAATCTGGTACCCCAGTGCCCTAATTCTCAGTGGCAGCTGAGGGTAACTCCTGTCTTCTGTAAACCAAGCATGCGCTTTCCTCAGTTTTCCACAGCCCACACTCAGCCCTTTTCATGTTACTCTCCTGCCCCTTAAAGCAGCTAAGTTTACAACCTCAATTCAAATGGTAAAGGAAGAATCAAGTTGCACGTAGCTAGGTGTTGCATCTTCTCGTTTGGAATTTCGGTGTTGTTTTTAAAATATGATTTACATATGGTCCTGGCTAACAAGCAGGAAGTGAACTGAATGATCCTTCAAGGATGTTTCTTGTCCTGTGATCCTGCTGCGATCCTGTTAGAATAGTCCAGTGGTTCCTAAACTCTTTTTCTCATTGCACATGGTTGTAGAATCGCAGTGTTGGAATGGACCCCCCTGCGAGACCGGGAGGCCACAGAGGATATGCTTCATCTGGAGCTCATCCTACGCACAGGAAGTGTGAAAGTTGTTGCCGAGGGGCGAGCTTGAACGGCCAGCAGTTCAGACAACTGGCTACCTCACTGAGAAGCTTTCTTAAAAAATCTGTTTCCTTTATGCATAGTTATTTAAAGGTGAGGGAAGGGTTTTGTAGGGAACTTTGAGTTTTATAAGTACCCAGTTCTGTCATCCCCATTATTATGTGTGGTCTGGCAGAGTTAACGATTGTGGGAACCATTGTTTTGAGTATCATTTCATCGGTGCTTACACATGATGTAGACATGGTTTTCATACCTAATGTTAAGGGCGTACTTTCATAAACCAAAAAGTGGGAAAGCAGTATAGGAAAGAAATTAGAAGCGATAATTTCTCAATTTGTTTTCTTCTAATTTTTGTCTGCCTGAGAAGCTTTCTCATTCAGTGGTAACATTCTCAGATGGATCCCATAGATAGTAAAATTAATAGCACATGGGGCCAGTGGTATTGCATACAAAGTCAATGAAGTGACAGGTAGAAAAAAAAAATTTTTTTTTTAAGTAAATTTGGCCTCAAGTAATAATTTTATTTGTAGGTTTTTTGTTTTTTTCGTGGAACTAACTAGTTTGCCCCATTTGTTTTGGCATCAAATAGACATAGCTTTATTGTGACTCAGAGTCCAGTACTGTCCTTATTTAAGGACGTGAAATGTTATCTCAAGGGATACTTTTTGGAGTCTCTAAATGTCTTGGGTAATAAGTGAAATTTTTAGCCCAGGACCAAATATTCCACTTACCCACCCAAATTGTTTCCCAATTGTGGTCTTAAACTAGGATCCTGTGTGTGTGTGTGTTCTTAAACTTATGGTAGGACTCTTGTTTTTTGGTTCCCACAGAACAACCCCCATCCTCAACCTCACCCATCACCAGCAATGGTGAAGATCACACTTCGACCTATAACATATTTCAAAGGGCCCCATCAGGGCTTTTCCAAAATCTCCATCTTATACCGAACCTCACGGTATGTTCAAAATGAAGGTATCACACTGTGCTTTGTCTACCCTTGGCCGTCTAATAAGGACAGGTGTAACTTTCTGAATGGACGGTTTCAGAAGTAATGAGTTATAACTTCATTTTTCCTGAACAAAATAGCTTTAAAATACACATATTCTTCATTTTTAAAATGCTTTATATGTTCCTGGTCTAGTCTGGCATAGAAGAAGACATTGTCAGTACTTGGTAGCTATCAGCCCCTTCCTTCCTACCCTCTTATTAAATCTCACCAAGTCTTCAAATGGAGAATGAGAGTTGACTCATAACCTCAGACTGGAAACAGTCACAAGTCTGAACTGGTCCTCAATGTGGAGCTGCTTCCAGGTCAGCATATAGTCATCTGATTGCCACCAAGTGCCCTTTCTTAAAACAAATATGAGACGACTATCCTACCTGCTTACCTTTGCTAAAATTTAAGTGTTTATAAATTTAAGATCCAATTTCTTTGAAATTAATCTTTAGGACTAAATCTTCAAGTCATCTGTGTTCCAGACTTTGAATTACATAATTATAACATTAGTTTGAACATGCTGTTTTCTGCAACACTTAAAGAAGCTATCAAAATTAATAAAGGGCTGGCATTATAAGAGAGCATACAGGTTGAAAATTTTAATTTAGGCAACTGAGGTTTTTTTTATTTTTAAAGTTCAAATCCTGAATGGGGGATCACTCTACAAGACAACTAGCCTGATCTCCTTAAAAGGTCAGAATTATGAATAAAAGAAAGGGAGAGATTATTTTAGATTACAGGAAATGTAAGAGACATAACCAAATGCAATGCATGAACTTTGGCTTCTAATTCAAGAGGAAAATCATTGATACACATTTTGGGGGTAGTTTGAGAAATTTGAATGTGGGCTGGTTATTTGATGGAGCAATAATGTCATGCTCAGTTGTGATCACAGTATCTTGGTGATATAGGAGAATGTCTTGTTATATGTGAGTCTGTGCTCACATATTTAGGAGTGAAGGGTCATGATGTCTAATTTATTCTGAAATGATTTACCAAGGGGCGCCTGGGTGGCTCAGTTGGTTAAGCGTCTGCCTTGGGTTCAGGTCATGATCCCAGGGTCCTGGGATCTAGTCCCACATCAGGCTCCCAGCTCAAGCGGGGAATCTGCTTCTCCCTCTCCCTCTGCTCCTCCCTGCAGCTTGTGCACTCTCTCTCTCTCTCTCTCTCTGTCAAATGAATAAAATCTTAAAAAAAAAAAAAGAAATGGTTTACCAAATAGGTATATGAAATATGACAAAATATTAACCATTACTGAGTCTAGATGGTGGGGTTTTGGGTGTTCATGGCACTATTTTTCTACTTTTCTGGATGTTTGACATTTTTCATGTTTGTGAGTGATGATGATGATAATAATGAAGAAGTCATCTTAGGGAGAGAGATACTGTGGGACAAAGTAGGTCTTCCTACTTTGAGGCTGCCTTGTGGTTTGGGAGAAGGCTTGGCTGGAGGAGAGCCATGCAGCGTTGGGTGGAGCCAGCTCTGAAGCAGCGCTTACCTGTCATGCAGTCCTGATGGCTCAGCAGGCCACTCAGAGGCATTTTCCCAGGATCCACGTGCTCTCAGAAGAGCTGTGGGAGAGGGCTCTGCCTTGTGATGCACTGTACCACAGGCTTCTCTTGGCAGCCTGGGGGAAGTTCACATCACCTTGGCTATGAGTCCCCTGGAAAACAAGTGAAGCTGATTAGTTTGACAGTAAAAGCTCCATGTTGGATATTTGTTCTCAGCGTCTTGGGACTACGAAATATAACAACCCCAATACACGAGCACTCCCTTAGAAAGCGTTACTCACTGGAGCATGGTACTACTTACAACTAATCTACTGCCCTGCTAAGCCAGGATGGAATTCATTCAACCCATATTTGATTTTTTGTTGTTGTTTTTCCCTTTCTATTCATGAAGTCTCTGAATTTCTAATAAAGCCATTTTGGAGCAGTTTATTTAGACAAAATATGGAATAAAATAGCAGAACTCAGGTTCGTTCTTAAAACATGAGCCACCTTTTCTTTCTCTCATAAATATCCCTGAGTCCCTTCCCCCCAGCCCCCTTTTTTCTCTAGAGACTTAATGCTCTTTGGTGAATGAGCAGGTGAGCCAGAAGAATGTTAATGTGGTAACAAATCATCATTTGGGGCCTCACTGGAGGTTGGGAGGTCTGTGCAAAGGTAGTAGAGCAGTAGCTCTTCACATACTACAGGACGCCAGCGGCTGCTTGGAGGCCCGGGGGCGGGGGGTGGGGGGGGTGGGAATGGACTCTTGCTGGTACTGCTCCTCGAGTGACATTAAGCAGTGCAGAAATATAAATTACTTCTAGAAATACACATACCTGAAGACTCCTGGTAGAAAGCTGATTCCACAACGAAACTGTCCTCCTCCTAACCCCAATCTCTTCCTGTGTCTAACGACAGTCTTCTTAGATTTAGGAGGACCACAATAACTGGCAAGAAAGCAGGCGGACTTAAATGTGATTTACAAGTGCTGCGGAGTCTTGGAATGCCATTGTCAGGTAGTTTTCAAGTGAAGAGATGCTCACTTTATGATTTCCATTTTGTCCCCCAACCCCAGTCTCCTCCTGATTCCAGTTCTGTGCTAACACCAGGGTTAGCAAGCTTGGAGCTTCGACGTGGGGAAGGGAAAAGAAAAGGGCCTCCTGGATTCTTTGCCAGGTTGTTATTTAGAGAATAGTGGAACTTTGCTTTAGCTCTGGATAAGTACAAAATCTCAGTGGCCGGCTGAACTCTGTGAGGAAAGTTAATTACATTAAAGAGCAAAGATAAGCATGTAGTCTTTATCACTGCCTGTTATCTATGGATAAATGAAATGTATCTCTGTAGCATTTCAAGTAAGTATATTTTAGTGGCAGTGATTTTCTCTGTTTATATATCAAAACTAGTTTGTCATAAGAACTGACACAGTATCTTTTGTGTTTAATCTCTCTTCAAATTCTCTTTAAACAATAAAGTTTCCTATGGCCAGTGGAATTTGGATTAAGCAGGTGCAAATCTTTTTTACATGTTAAACTTGCCATTTCTCTTGTAGATGCCATGGCAGGGGTGGGGGGTGGTTTTCCATTGAAATCATGACAAGTGGCCAGTTTAGGAATGATTCTCTTTAGCATAATCCTATCCTGGGGATGGGAAGGATGGGGAAAAGGGTTCAATGAACTCAGTTCTCCTGATAATTTCAGTAATCACTTAGTTACAATTTTCTTTAGTCTGCTTTCTTTTTCTGTAGAGGAAGGTATCATATTGAGACTGTTGTTTAGCCTCCCAAGTAAGATTTTGTTATCATTCAAGGTATGTCCAGATACCGTGCTTCCTGAATTCAGAGCTGTAGCTTTCATAGTCAACTTCAGTTTTAGCCCCTTCCTAATAAAAACATTCTATTGCTGGAGATTTTGTACAGGGAGATTTTTGAAAATCTCAATCTTAGTCACCTAGAGCTGTAAGTATTAAGTATGATTCACCAGCAAACATTTTTAGATACTGCATTTAGTTATTGTTTTTCACACCTTTGGAAGACTGACTTTATAAATCATTACTTTGAAAATCACTGTAAAATTTTTCTGTGTGTATTTGTGAATTCCAAATTGTTAAGGACTCCTTTCTTACAACCTCCATCCTCCCCCCAAAGAAATAAGACAAATAAACAGATGCGGAAGTCTCTTCCACTCTCAGTGACCTAAGGAATAAAGGATTTGTTTTAAAGCACTCAGAAAAATGCCAGTGGTGTGCATATGTTGTTTGACATTTTATGCAGAAGAAAGGCACATGATCAAAATGCAATCCGTTTCAGATGTGTTAGAAAAAATACATTTCATTTCTGTAAATCTGGAGATTATGCTATCATAGATGTCACTTTTATTTTGCAATCCTCATGACTAAAGCAGTTGTGCTGTCAAAGCTGTAGCTTGTGTAGACAGACGTCAAATCTGCAGTCACTGATGTTCTGGATCTTTCTACAGGAGTGTCAGAAGGTACTGAATGTAAAAATGGGAACTTTTTTTTTTTTTTTTAAGAATTTATTTATTTGAGAGAGAGAGAATGAGAGAGAGCATGATAGCGGAGAGGGT
The DNA here is from genome assembly GCF_004348235.1 of Phoca vitulina. NCBI lineage: Eukaryota > Metazoa > Chordata > Mammalia > Carnivora > Phocidae > Phoca > Phoca vitulina. The sequence continues at coordinate 22,601,039 of NW_022589725.1, forward strand.
CAGAGGGAGAAGCAGACTCCCTGCCAAGCAGGGAGCCTGATGTGGGACTCGATCCCGGGACTCCGGGATCATGACCTGAGCCAAAGGCAGACGCTTAACGACTGAGCCACCCACGCATCCCATGGGAACTTCTTTACTTCTTTGTGGTATGTGTATATATATATATATATATATATATATATATATATACACATACATATATATACACACACATATATATATAAAAGTTATTTCAGAACAATGATAATCATGGATTTTGAAGAGTCTGATAGTCCTGGAGACCACCTCTTATAACTCCTGACCCTTCCAATTTCATGGATATAATACTATCTCTGAGGTTGTCTTAGAACCTGGAGATGCTTACCCCTCTTCCCCCAAAGAAGGGTAATCGTCCTTAATCTTTCCAGGAAGGTCATCAACAGAGTAGTTTACACCTGGAGGTGAGCTTGAAGGGAAGGAAGAGAGGAGGGAGGGAGGAAGGGAGAGAGGGAGAGAAGAAGGAACCATGCTGGTACTTTTTATGAAATTCTGTTGCTACCCTATGAGATGAATGGTAATGTCTCCATTTTCAGATGGAATGTACTCCTTTGTACCAGGCTTCTTTACTTAAAATTTTGTTTGTGAGACTTTTTTCTGATAGGGCCTGGAGTTGTAGTTTATTCATTTTTAGGGGCAACGTAGTATTTCACTGACTATGCCCCCTTCTCTTTAAATGTAAGTTTCTGATGTACATCTTTATAATTTGACATCTGTATACATTACGAAGTGATCACCATAGGTCTATTTATCATCCAGATAACATTCGGATAACCCTCTTCACCCTTTCACTGCCGCCCCCCCCCCCGCCCCCTGTAACCACTAGTCTGTTGTTTTTGTTGTATTTTGTTTGTTCGTTTATTTGGTTTTCCACATATGAATGAAATCATATAGTATTTGTCTTTCTCTGCCTTACTTATTTCATTTAGTCTGATACCTTAAGGGTCCACCTGTATTGTCAAAATGGCAAGATTTCATTCTTTTTTTTTTATGTTTGAGTAGTAGTCCATTGTATAAATGTACCACATTCTCTTTATCCATCTATCGATGGACACCTAGGTTGTTTCCATATCTTGGCTATTATAAGTAATGCTGCAATAAACATAGGTGTGCATATATCTTTTCGAATTAGTGTTTTCATATTCTTTGGATAAATACCGCAGAGTAGAATATCAGGGTCATATGGTAGTTCTGTTCTTAATTTTTTGAGGCCACTATGGTTTTTTTTTCTTTCTTTTTTTTTTTAAGATTTTATTTATTTTTTTGTCAGAGAGCACAAGCAGGGCAAGCGGCGGGCAGAGGAAGGTGCAGGCTCTCCACTGAGCAAGGACCCCAATGCGGGATTCCATCCCAGGACCCTGGGATCATGACCTCAGCCGAAGGCCTATGCTTAACCAACTGAGCCACCCAAGCGTCCCACTGTGTTTTTTTTTAGTGGGTACACGGATTTACATTCTCACAGTGCACAAAGGTTCCCTTCTTCACATCCTCACCAACACTTGTAATTTCTTATCTGTTTTTAAATAACCATTCTGACAGATGTTAGGTGTTTCTCATTGTGGTTTTGATTTGCATTTGCCTGTTAGATAGTGGTGTTGAGCATCTTTTCATGTGCCTGTTGGCCATCTGTATGTCTTCTTTGGAGAAATGTTTATTCAAGTCTTCTGCCCCTCCCCCTTTTTGTAGAGGGGAGGGGGGAAGGGTAGGAGGGGCAGAAGGCGTAATGTATACAGATGTCAAATTATAAGCAGGTTCCATGCTCAGTGCAGAGCCCAACACAGGACTCGATCTCACAATCCTGAGATCATGACCTGAGCTGAAATCAAGAGTTGGATGCTTAACTGACTGAGCCACCCAGGTGCCTCTCTTCTGCCCATTTTTTAATCAGGTTGTTTGTTTTGTTGTTGTCATTGAGTTAAATGAATTTTGTATGTATTTTAGATATTAACCCCTTAATGGATATATAGTTTGCAAAAAAAACAAAAAACAAAAAACAAACTTCTCCTACTCAGTGCGTTGCCTGTTCATTTTTTTTGATGGTTCCTATGCTGGGTAGAAGCTTTTAAGTTTGATGGGGTCCAATTTGTGGACTCTCACTTTTGTTTCCCTTGTCTTTAGAATCACATCCACAAAGATGTTGCTAAGACTGATGTCAAGGAGTTTAACACTTACATTTTCTTCTAAGAATTTTATGGTTTCAGATCTTATATTCAAGTTTTTAATGCATTTTGAGTTAATTTTTGTGTATTATTATACACAAATTTGGTCTAGTTTTATTCTTTCACATATGGCTGTCCAGTTTTCCCAACATCATTCTTTTTTTTTTTTTTTAAGATTTTATTTATTTATTTGAGAGAGAGAGAATGAGAGAGAAAGAGCACATGAGAGGGGGGAGGGTCAGAGGGAGAAGCAGACTCCCCGCTGAGCAGCGAGCCCAATGCGGGCGGGACTCGATTCTGGGACTCCAGGATCATGACCTGAGCTGAAGGCAGTCGCTTAACCAACTGAGCCACCCAGGCGCCCCCCAACATCATTCTTGAAGAGACTGCCGTTTCCCTATTGTATGTTCTGGGCTCATTTGTCATATATTAACTATCCATATATGTGTGGGTTTATTTCTGGGCTTTCTGTCTGTTTCATTGATCTGTGTGTCTGTCTTTGTATCCGTACCAAAATTTATTTACTACAGCTTTGCAGTAAGTTTAAAGTCAGGAAGTGTGATACCTCCAGCTTTGTTCTTCTTTCTCAAGATTGCTTGGGCTTTTCAAGATCTTTTGTGGTTCCATACAAATTTTAGAATTATTTGTTCTAGTTCTGTGAAATATGCCACTGGAAATTTGATAGGTATTGCATTGAATCTGTGGATTGTGTTGGGTAGTATAGACATTTTAAGAATATTAATTCTTCCCAGTCTGAGTACACAATATGTTTCCATTTATTTTTCTTCAGTGTCTTAAAGTTTCCAGTCTCCAGGTCATTCATCTCCTTGCTTAAATTTATTAGGAGGTATTTTATTCTTTTGTTAGTGCAACTGTAAATGGGATTGTTTTCTAAACTTCTCTTTCTAATGTTTTGTTATTAGTGTATAGAAATACTACAGGTTTCTGTGTATTGGTTTTGTACCCTGCAACTTGACTGAATTCATTTATTCTAACAGTGTTTTGTTTGTTTTTTGGTGGATTCTTTACAGTTTTCTATACATAGTATTATGTCATCTGCAAGTAGCGACAGTTTTACCTCTTTTCTGATATGAATGCCTTTTATTTCTTTTTCTTGCCTAATATTTGTGGTAGGACTTCTAATATTGCTTCTGAATAAAAGTGGTGAGAGTGGGCATCCTTGTCTTGTTCCTGATCTTAGAGCTTTCAGCTTTTCACCATTGAGTATGATGTTAGCTATAGGGTTGTCAAATAAGGCCTTTATTACATTGAAGTATATTTCCCCCATATCCACTTTGTTGGGAATTTTTATCATAAATGGATGTTGAATTTTGTCAGATTTTTTTCCTGCATCTATTGAGATGATCATGTGATTTTTATCTTTCATTTTGTTAATGTGATGTACAGTATAGATTGATTTGCAGATACTGGACAATCCTGGCATCACTGGAATAAATCTCACTTGATCGTGGAATATGATTCTTTTAATGTATTGTTGGATATGTTTTGCGAATATTTGTTGTGGATTTTTGGATCTATGTTCATCAAGGATATTGGCTTTTAATTTTCTTTTTTTGCGGTGCCCTTGTCTGGTTTTGGTATCAGGGTAATGCTGGCCTTGTAAAATGTGATTGGAAGCTTTCTGTCCTCTTCAAATTTTGGAAGAGTTTGAAAAGGATAGGTGTTAAGTCTTTGAATGTTCAGTAGAATTCTCCAGTGAAGCCATCTGGTCCTGGACTTTTGTTGTTGGGAGGTTTTTGATTACTGTATCAATCTCCTTACTGGTCTGTTTAGATTTTGTATTTCTTTATTATTCAGTCTTGGAAGATTGTAGGTTTCTAGGAATTTATTCATTTCTTCTAGGTTGTCCAGTTTTTTGGCGTATCATTTTTCATAGTAGTCTCTCTACAATCCTTTGTATTTCTGTGGTATTGGTTGTAACTTCTCCTCTTTCTGATTTTATTTGAATTCTTTCTCTCTCTCTCTTTTTCTTGGTTAGTTTAGTTTCTTTTGTGTATTTACACAAAAGAATATTTTTTTTTCCTTGTGGTTACCATGAGGTTCACATTGAATATCATATGTAAGTAGCAGTTTGTTTTAGATTGATAGCAACTTAATTTTAAATACATTCCAAAGCTTTACCGTATTACTCCTCCCCCATGTTGTATATTTTTTGATGACACATCTTACATCTTTTTATTTTATGCTGCCCTTAACTAATTATTGTAATTTGAAGGAATTTTACAACCTTTTTCTTTTAACTTTCATGCTTGCTTTACAAGCACTTGTCCACTATCTTTGTTATATATTTTCCTTTTCCAGTAAGATTTTTTTACTTTCATTCATATATATGTATATGTGAATATATATAATATATATTATGAATATATAATATAAATTAATTATAATCAAATATGTTTTTAATATTTTATAATCAAATGTATATATTTGGTTATAATTAATAGTGCCATTTCTATTTGGCTTAAAGAAGGCCCATTAGCATTTCTTGTAGGACCAGTTTAGTGGTGATGAATCCTTTACCTTTTGCTTATCTGGAAAGCTCTTAATCTGCCCTTCAATTTGGAATGATAACCTTACTGGGTAGAGAATTCTTGGTTGAATTCATTGAACAGATAAAGTAACTGAGCTACTTCAGGGATGGGAGACCATCCCAGCCAGGTGCTCTGGCCAGGCTAGAAGAGCTCAGATTGTAATGTTTACTCTTTCCTCTCAAGTGAGTCCCTCTATTGATTCCTTCTATTCTTTCATTTGCTAAATAATTATTGAGCACCTACTATGTAGTTGGCACTCGGGAGGCTTGTGGGATTCACTGGCAAACAAGCTTGTAGTCCAATGATGTCTTCTTTCATTTTATAGGTTATGGCTTTCAAATCACAGCCTATTTCCTCAAGAGAGGGATACGCCTTCACTGTTTCGGGGGTTCACAGAGGACTGGTAAGAAACTGATTTCTTGAGTTGTCAGGCATTTTGCACTATTAACTTGCTCTAGAGAGGAATGAAAATTAAGGAACCAAGATTCCAACTTACTTCATTGCCTTTGTGAAATTGAAGTAGTAATTAAGAATATTTCTAAACATTTGTGATTTTTGTTTTGTTTGTTTTTTAATTTTCACTGATTTTGAGAACTGTGAGCTGAGCCACATTGTGCTTCACTCTCCTGCTGCGTCTCAGCACTTTCATTGAGCTTCCAGAGTGATTTGACAGGCAGTTAAACTATGAATCACTTCATCTTTGTCTGTGCACACCAAGTCCCTGGGATACAGAACAAGTGTGTACACGAGAAAATGCTTTCCCAGCCCAGAGCTGTCAGAGCCTTTCTTAGGTGTGTGACAAGGCCAGCTTCCCTCCTCATTTCCCCAAGTCAAGAAGTCCATTGGGGAAATGATGTCAAACACGTCCAGCCAACAACAATAAAGTCAGATGCTAATGACAATTCTCCAAGCTGATCTGAACATTGGAAAGAAAATCTAACTGAACTTCCTTGGATGATTTTAATATATAAGATATGAAACAGGGACTTTGAAAATAAACCGTACGGAGATTTGCTCTTGGAATCTTAACAATGATCTGCACTTTTTAAACTTCAAGTGTCACTCAAATATATTACTCTCTTAATGGGGCTTTCCACTTTGTTCAATTCTCTTAGTAAAATAAGCCAGTTATCCTTGTATCTGTCTGTTAAAATGAAGGCTAGCTACTCTGTATGGTAGAGATAGTTACTGCCTAAATCTTTACTTTATTTAAATATTAAAACAATAAAAATCTCAGTTATGACCTAAGCAAAGAAAAGGTATACAGAAGTTGCTTTCTGTTTATACAATACCTGGCCCCCAAATGTTCAAAATTGATCATTTTGGCATTCTTATTTTTCAGAGAAGAAATGGAAGGACAAATCAGAGGAATTATTGGATAGAACTGATTATTTCGAATTTGAATTCTGATCTACTGAGTTGTATTGCAATGTTAGGTTTTGGGCAGAGGGCAGATAATGAATTCTGTGGCTCAGTTCCCTCTTCCTGAAAGTGAGAAGCAGACTACTTACCACTTATTTCATTAAGAAATTTTAAGAATTGGGGTTGCCTGGGTGGCTCAGTTGGTTAAGAATCTGACTTTGGCTCAGGTCATGATCTTGGCGTCCTGGGATTGAGCCCTGTGTTGGTCTCTGCACTCAGTGGGGAATCTGCTTCTCCCTCTCCCTTTCCCTCTGCCCCACCCCCTACTCTTGCACGTAGGAACGCGCTCTCTGTCTCTCTATCTCTGTCTCTCTCATAAATAAATAAATAAAATCTTTTTTTTTTTTTTAAGAAATTTTAACAATTAATGAATAAGGGCGCACCTGGGCGGCTCAGTCAGTTAAGCTTCTGCCTTCAGCTCAGGTCATGATTCCAGAGTCCTGGGATCAGCCCTGCATCAGGCTCCCTGCTCACTGGGGAGCCTGCTTCTCCTTCTCCCTCTGTTGCTCCCCCTGCTTGTACTCTCTCTCTCCCTCCTCCCTCTGTCAAATAAATGACTAAATAACTAATCTTAAAAAAAAGAATTAATGAATAGATATTAATGACTTTTATTTATTTATCTTTGGGTTTTCAAAGTCTATCCCTAGTCTCCTAACCAGATAAACATCCATGAGAGGTCAGAGTTTCAACACACTCAGACTTCTGAAATGGGGAGGTCTAACAGGGGTAAGACCAGAATGACAGCTTAGGTCCCACTCAGGGAGGGCTTTGAAGTTTGCAGGTCTGTGGTAGATACTGAGGAGCCAGGATGGGGTTTTGAGCAGGATAAGTGGAGCTGTTTTTTTTGTTTTTGTTTTTTTTTAGAACTGGTAACCTGCTTGCACTAAGTAGGATAAAATAGAATAGGGAAGAGTGATCACCAAGTACACAGCGGTGGTCTAGGGGAGAGGTTAAGGAGATGGCTATTACTAGAACATTAACTCATTAGGCCTTTGGTGTAATTTAACCTAGGCAGGTGGTATGGTGTTAACAGTGTTTAAGTTGTGTGTCTCTGTAATCAACACCTTCACGCTTGGCTCCTGAGTGTATCAGGCTAAGAGGCGTTATTACCTCAGTCAGCCCCTCACATTGTCATCCATTGTTGGAAATGAACAGTGTATGTAAAAGGCTTCACTTATCTGATTCATACCATCCCTATTTAGAAATATTGGTCATCTAAGAGGGAAGTTTTCACTTTTAGAAAAATGGCTTTGTGATATCAGTATGATACATGTGTATTATAAAAATATTAGAGCAATACAACCAAGTATAAAGAAGGGAGAAGATCCTCACCTGCCACCCAGAATATACACTATTAGCATCAGCTAAACATCACTCCAGAGATAGGTGGAGGCTGCGTAAGTGAACGTGGATGAATAGACAGACAGATGAGAGAGGAGGAAAGATACAGATGGCATTTACCACTTCGTATTCTTTTTTTCATTGAATGTTGGGGCATCTAGTTCTGTGATTCCTTCAGCCTTCTCCACCCGGAAGTCAGTGGTTTTGCTTTAAGAAGTTGTAATGATAGATTAGTGGACTGTAGTGTAATTGTATCATCTTTGCTATCGCATATTTTACTATTTCCTTATTATTTTTCCTATTAATGACACTGCTATTTTCATAGCCTGATTCAGATTGGGAATTTGCCCACCAGTTTAGGGGACTGATCTAAGACCAGTTGACCAAAGAGATGATAAGTAAAGTAATTAGTAAGAACATCAACGAGTTTTCAGATTTTATCTCCTATTCTTCCTCTTCCTGTATAAATCTGCATACTCATTAGAGAACATTGATCCTGTTTCCCAAATGTGAGTTCTGGTCAAAGAACAGCAAACTGACACAGGGGGAGGGCTGCAAAGGCCCTTCCTGGGGGTTTCATGGGATATAATATAATGGTCCAGGGGCTCAGGTGGACCAATTTGCAACCTCCTGGGTGCTCCCCAGAGCTCTATGCTTGCTCCGCCCTGCTGATTGCAAACACTGAAAGGCAAGGAGGAGAAGAGACATGTGTCTGATACATACATGCTTATAACTATAACTGAAAAATCTGGGACCAAGCATTTCTCTGTTCATAGATTTTTGATGCCTTTAGTAACTTGATTTTCTTCATTTTGTGCAGAGCTCCGTGTATTTCCTGACAGATTTGTGGTCTGTGTAAGTCAGCTGTCATTCAGTCGTGATCTTTTGGCAAGTCAGAATGAAGAATTGGTATGTACAAAAACATTATATAAATAAATCTGCTTAAATGACAACTTACTGTAAAAATCGAAAAAAGTGTTGTCTTCAGTTATCATTTGGCTATCCATCATTCAGTGCATCTTTTAAGGGACCAAAAATGTCCTACCTATTGCATGATAATATTAACTGATGTGTTTTGGTTTGTTTGCTTTTATTTTTTTTTATCCTGAAGACCCCTTGAAAATTTAGTTTGATCAGCCTTATCTTTTCTACGTCAGTTTTAAATGGGAAAGCAACATATCACAAAAACTGCGATGGTGCTTATGATAATATTCAAATGAGATAAAGCAAAGTCTTTCAGTGAAATGAAGCAAAATCCACATGTTTCCACTGGAAGCTTTCATTGGGGTCAGTGGCTTTTGAATTTTATTCCATGGTGAATCACTGACATTTTCATGAGAATCAGTACTTTTCCCCAGTGTGTTGTTTCTTTGCTGATAGGGCTTGTTTTCGGTCTCTTTTCTCAGGCTTAGTCTCAAGCTTCATCAGGTCCTGTTTCATTTATGTTTCATTGGAGTTCTCAATGCAGTTAAATAGATACAAAAAACTCACCCATAATATTGTAGGTTACAGCTTTGTCTTGTAAGCTTAACATATACACTTGAGAGAGTCTACTTGGGTGTGTGTGTGTGTGTGTGTGTGTCTCTTGCTGCAGCCACAGTCCAATCTATCTGAACTTATCTGTGTGCAAACTTTTTTTCATATTTTTGGTTATATTAATTGAACTTTAACAAAGAGGAAAAAAATCTAGCAGACATGAAACCTGGACATGAAGTGTGACATGATTATTATGCTTCTAAAATAATTTATGGGAATATTAGATTACTCCTTATGTTTATTATTTTTTAATCCATATGAAATGTGAAATTTGGCCCACATGGTCTAAAACCAGCTTCTTACCTCATCTTAAATAAATGCATGGAGACTAGAAGGGTGAATAGGGACCTAGGAAAAGTAAAGAGCAGAGAAGCTTTTGTTTGGAGCAGATGAGAGCTTTGGAAAAGCCAGTGGGACCCTTATTTCTTCATCTATCAATTAAATGGCATAAATCAAGCAAATTTGGTAAAAAGTATTAAAAGTGTATTCTTTGAAATGTTCCCAGGATGTTAGAGTTGTCTTAGTAAATTAATAAATACTAAAGTAGTAATGCTGTTGGCAAACAACTATAATATAACTTAACTGATTCTCAGAGCAGTGAAGAAATTGATCTGTGGTTTAAGAAAACAATTAGCTATACCAGGAAGTGTCATTGCTTCAGATGGAATACAGAAGAAATTAAATCTTGTATGATATATAATATTAATACTTAATATCTTAAATTGTTAAGGGTGAATTAAAACATTTCAATACAAATGAAATATTATCCTCCTTAGGGGCACTGGTCTTTATACAGATCTGAGTTTTCTATAGCTGCTGTCATATAAATCCTATAATCTGGAGGACTTCCTAAATGTTAAGAATTTTCATTCTGAAGAGTTGACTAGTCTGAGCCTTTTACATAAGCCAGTTCAGTTTTCTTGTCTTCAGTATGTGGTTTTTTTTTTTTAAGATTTTATTTATTTATTTGACAGAGATAGAAAGAGAGCACAAGTAGGCAGAGAGGCAGGCAGAGGGAGAGGGAGAAGCAGGCTCTCCGCTGAGCAGGGAGCCTGATGCGGACTCGATCCCAGGACCCTGGGATCATGACCTGAGCCGAAGGCAGCCGCTTAACCAACTGAGTCACCCAGGCGCCCTTGTCTTCAGTATGTTCTGACTTCTAGTGATAACACTATCAGAGTTCATATCATGAGGGTCTTTCATTGTTTTCAGCGACTCTTTACATGTGCTCTGTCTCTGGCTCTTCAGCTGCTCTTCTTCCGCACCTCTGACTGTGCCTTCACGTACACACACTTTCCCAGCCACGCACGCGGGAGTCAGCTAACACGTAGCACCACTAACCAGCTCCCTTGCTGGACACAGGCTCTGTGCACCCCTTTCTCCTTTCAGGCCTCCAGTCCACCACTTCCTTAAGCTTGTTGTCCCTAGAAACAGTGAAATATCCAGGCCTAGCAAAGGGTCCTCCTGCAAATTGCCCATCAAGCCAAAAACATGGTCCTTCCACTGCAGGTGCCTTGGAGCTTTCACCTCATTGATGTTTGACCTCTGCAGAGCCCAGCTGTCTCAGCCATTTGAGGCTCAATAAACCATCCTTCCTTCCCAGAATTGCCTTCTGTCTGAGAGAAGGCCTGTATACTCCTTGTTATATACTTCAAATGCCCAAAGCCAGTAATATCTGGCTTTTGTGTGCATATTCCTTGAACTTGTGGAAAGCTTTGAATTCTTTATCATTTTACATTGATATTCACCAAAGGGCAGGATCCATCTCATTTCCGTTGGTAGTTATTCTCTAGGAATGTCTGACTGGGCAAGGCCTGGAAAATTGGCTTCCTAAATAGCTGTATTGGAGGTGCGTTTTTGTCAATAAGCATCAGTGATTTTCCTGTAAATGTTTACTGAATTCGGTCTTCCATGGCCCCAGAAGTGACGGGGGAGTGAGCCCGTACGCAAACAACAGCCTGGGCGCCTCGCTTGTGCCTCGAGTAGCGGATTCCTTTTCCTCCTTCTCCTTTTTTTCTTTTTCTTTTTCCTTTTCCTTTTGGTTCCTCCGTATCTAAATGACAGTTGGTTAGGAAATCTGGGAGTGCCTATTCAGAACTGCTCTGCCAGGGGGTCCTTTCAGCCTGTATAGAAGGAAGCCAGCTGCACTTAGCTCCCCGGTTCTTAAAGGTGGTTGCACAAAAGAACCGCTGTTCCAGATGGAGCAGTACAAAAGGGAGTAATCTCCCTCCTTTGGAGGGCAGAACGGTGCAGCCATGCCACCCGCTCACGCCCTCCCCAGCACCAGGGAGGTCTGTTACCCCAGCGTCGGCATTTCTGTCGCCCACCGAGGGGCGTTGTTGCAGGGAGATGCGCCGTGTTGCAATAGCTCTGCATCGAGTGCCCATGTGCCAGGGATGTGGGAATTGTAATGTGTACTTTGGGAAGAAAGGGCATTATTATGAGATGAGTCACTGTATTTTTCTTACTACAGTTTCTCATAAGAAATCTCGAGGCCCTTGTAGCCCCAGTGTTTGACCTATTGCTAGGAATGGAGCCAGGAAGTCTTTCCGAGGGTTTTTACCTTTTGTTTTGTTCTGTGGCGTTTGTTCTCCCTTACCTTTTTTCCCCGAGAAATATGAAAAGCATTAAGTAAATTTTGTTTGCACTCAGTTATATTCCATTTCAACAATATTGCCTTTCATATTTACAAACCCAGGTCCCTGTGTCGAAGCTGTTTTTTCCCTCAGATGTAAAGCTCTGGGGCTTTTGGGAAATTAAAAATTATTTATTATTTTCATTATTTCTTTATTAAAGTGAATAGCCAATAATCACCAAAGTAATTACTTTACTAAGTAATAACTTTATTGTGTAAATAGAACTCTGTATATAGCTGGGGCATTTCAGGGTCAGCACAAAGCTATTATCTCAAAGAGCATTGGTTACAGGCACTCCTACCCTCTGGAGATCCTTCCCATCTGTTCTCACCATCACACTTGAACATAAGTTGCTGAGTGCTGGCTCTGTGCCAGGAGCTCTGGTAGGGAAAAAAAAAGAAAAAATAAGAAAGTGGAGCTTGTAGTCTGCCTTCAAGGAGCTTGTAGTCTGCCAGATCAGGGGTACTGAAGGTTACCCTGGTGACCTAAAAAAAAAAAAATGTAATTCAAATAGAGCCTCCTTTTTTCTTAACAATGTATCCATTCTGCACCTTAATGGCACACTTGGATCCTCTGCTATTCGGAAGAAAGCCCCAAATTCTAAATCATTTTCTTACTTTTAAACCTAAGCTATAAGTCTGTGAAATGGCATGTAGCACACCAGGGCTGCCTGAAAGTGGGTATATAATTCAGATATTTGAGTTCTCTGCCTCATGCCTGCCCCATTCGGGTCGTGGCCAAGCTGTGGCAGTAGTCGTCAAGGTTCTGCAGACGCACCGGTCACCAGGCCCTATGCGCTAGACCCTCGCTGTAGCATCAGCTCGGGGGACAATCACTGGCATGTACCGACGGGAGATACTGTTTAACACTAAACTGAACATGTGAGTCAAACTACTGTGTAATGACAAAGAATTCTGCTAGTTTATGAGTATAAAATTGAAATGAGAACGAGTCTAAAGAAGCAATAAACTGTGCTAGCCGAGATTATTTTTAGCTTGGCTGTCATAATTGAACCTCTGTGGGCCTTAACCCTCATCTCAGTCAAGGAGGGAGGGTATCAAATGATCTCAGAAATCCTTTCTCACACTGAATTTCTGTCCAAGGAAGCAGATGAAAATGTAGCTAAGTAACAACCGTCAAATAATTTTGTACAAAAGAGAACCTCACTTGTAGGTTTAAAAGTTGTGGTAAAAAAAATGGGGGGTAGAGCTACATTTTATTTTAGGAAAGATAAAAAGAATATATAAAGGGGGCGCCTGGGTGGCTCAGATGGTTAAGCGTCTGCCTTCGGCTCAGGTCATGATCCCAGGATCCTGGGATCGAGCCCCGCATCGGGCTCCTGGCTCAGCGGGGAGCCTGCTTCTCCCTCTCCCTCTGCCTCCTTCCCTGCTCATGCTCTCTCTCTCTCTGTATCTCTGTGTCTCAAATGAATGGATAAAATCTTTAAAAAAAAAATATATATATATATATATAAAGAAACATTTCAGACCTTCTGTTTTTAGAAGAAATAAACTACTTAATAGTTAGACTATGCATTAACTTTGCACCCTTATTGACAATGTTTTATAAGGAAACTTCTGCTTAACTATAAATCAGATCATTCGAGAAAAGAACTCTTTTTTTGTATCAAAAAAATAAGTAGTGGATTTTTTTCTAAGTTTTTCATAATGTGTCATAAGCTTTTTAAGAATCCATTCTTCTCATCTTATTGTATTTCCTAAACAATGCTAGTGGTAAGTTCCTTGGAAGCCATTAACCAGAGATTCCTGTAGCCCTAGGAGAAGTTCCTTGACGGGGAAGATGTTGTTTCCATATTTCACATTTCCCACAGTGTTCTGAACTTAGTTTTTTACTTAATAACTGCTTACCAAAATTGTCCATGTTCATTGTACAGAAACTCTAGAATTCTTTGTTTACAAAGAAAGTAAAAATTATCTACAACTCCCAACCTAAAGACAGCCTCTCTTAATGACCTAGTCTGTACCCCTCCATACTTGATACTTGATAGCTGAGGTCACTATGTACTTATTTTAGCCAGTACCCACTCATTTGTGAATTGTGTGTTTGTGTCCATTTTCCTATTGGTATTTTTGTATTTCACGAATCTTCTGACTGTTTAAAAACTTCTTACATAGTAAGGAAAGTTAACTTTTAGTGAATTTATCGTTTACCTTTCAATTATATGACATTGCTGTGTGGTAGGTGTGTATGTCCTCATTTTTATGGTTTCCGTAATGATTTCTGCCTTTGATGATCTTGGTGTTTTAGTTCTCATAGTTGGACAAATATTTACTTATATTTTCTTATATTTTTGTGGAATTTGTTTTAGTTTGTAATGTGAGGTTTTTATTCTGTATATTGATCAGTGTTGTGATTAATTGTGGTTTTTAGGTTTAAGGGATAAACATGCTCAGTCTGCCTCTACTAATGGGGCTTCACTTTTGGGGTACACACAAGCAAGAGGCTTCTCCGGGGACCAGGTTCTCCTTGGCCCTGTAGTAGCAGGACTTCTCCAGTGCCCACCATCTTGCCTTCTGCCTCCCCAGGCTGACTGCCCTCTCCTCTTCCAGTCACCTGTGGCCAGTGCTAAGGGTCAGAACATGGTCACCAGACAGTTGAGGAACAGATTAGGGCCCACCCTCAACAGGGCCTACAGATGGGCTGTTTTCTTTGGGTTGAATTAGAAACTACGGTAGCCGTCACACACCAGCTCTTATATGGGCTGGCAGGTGCAGTGTTCTAGTGAAAATGCTGGTGGTGGGGATGAGATATTCTAGGTTGGTTTGGTCTGTCTAGGATAGTTTTTCTAGGCTGTGACAAAGAAGATAAAATTTTTTTTCTCAGGTGAAATCATTTTGTTGAAGATTAACTGTCCTTGGGGGGCCTGGGCAGCTCAGTTAGTTGAGCATCCAACTCTTAATTCAGCTCAGGTTGTGATCTCGGGGTCGTGGGATTGAGCCCCACGTTGGGCTCTGCGCTCTGCATAGAGTCTGCCTCAGATTCTTTCCTCCCTCCCTGCTCCTCCCCCTGCTGGCACTCTTTCTCTCTCTTTCTCTCTGAAGGAAATAAATTAATTTAAAAAAAAGATTAGCTACTCTTCACTTATGTGTTACAGTAACCTGAGGTTTCATTCTCCTTTCCTAATAATAAAATTCTCCCCAATGATTAGCCAGCAGTATTTGTGAATGAGATGGTTCATGTTCCCCTGTCTCCAGGACCCCTAAGGAACCTGCCCTTTGGGCACCTGGGTGGCTCACTCATTTGAGCATCTGCCTTCAGCTCAGGCCATGATCCTGAAGTCCTGGGATCAAGCTCAGCATCTGGCTCCTTGCTCTGCAGAGAGCCTGCTTCTCTCCACCCCCTCCCCCAGCCACCTCTCCCCCCCACCCCACCCGCCTGCGAGTGCTCTCTCTCGCTATTTCTCTCAAATGAATAAAATCTTTAAGAAAAAAATAAAAAGGAACCTGCCCTTTGCTGAATTAGAATAAGATGGGCTGGATAAGCTGGAGTAGGACATATCAAAGTTTGACTAGTTTGATAGAATAAGTGAGAATAGGATGTCTCTGGACCCTGTAATCCTTTGTGCTTGTTCTCCATAGTGCAGACTTAAAATCTTCCTTTGATGACCAGTTAGATGATAGATTCAATTAGGGAAAACAGGGCAGGGAATAGAACAAGTAGAAAAGAGATCAAACTTGAAATTAATAGACCTGGCTTTGACCACTGCCTCTCTCACTCCCTGGATGACCTTGGACAAGTCATTTGGCTTTTCAGAGTATTGGTCCCCTGTTTTGTTAAGCAGAGGTAAAAGTGATGCCTATTATACAAGCCTTCCCAAGTTTTACTAAGGATCAAGTGAGATAGTGAATATAAAAATGTCTTCTAGACTCAAAAGCACTTATCCAATATTATCATTATTGTTTCCATTCTTCCCTGAAGAGGAGTCAATTTAAATGTCATTAACACCAGATTAGCAAATTGCTATATATTTTACCCTGCCTGCTAGAAATGGGAATATCCATCTGCACATATTATTTTCCCAAGAAGCTCAGCACCCTCATTTTTTGTCTCCACTTGCCAGCCCAGCTTCATTTTGCAGCTATAAAAAGAGAGGTAAAAAAAGTTAAGTGATAAACTCCCATTTAGCCAGCAAGTCAGTGGTGAAGAGGGGATACAGTAAGAGCATAAACTGGTGACCTTCAGTGGGAGCTCTGTTAACCAACATCCAGAGGGGGAGGACGGGTAGAGACCACCAGCTAAAATGTCTTTCATTTCCAGCAGCTGCCCATAGACTCACAATGAGATACGGCTTTGGAGAAAGGGCCCAGTCTCTTCTCTGAGGTACATAGGAATTGGGAGTCCACAGACTTCTCAGGCCCACATTTGTAAAAGCTCATATGTTCATCTGAGCACCCACAGTGATAGCACAGAGTGACGTGCAAGTGGATTATGTTTAGAAAGTTCATTTAGTAAGCAGATGATTTAGAATTCAGTACTCATTTTCCCAAGGAAACCGTGTCATAAATGGGGTGAGGTTCCCAGACTAGTTCACAGAAGCTGTTACTGTCATGAGATGGGAGTCTTGGAAAGGGGGTCTTGCTGTCTGCATTCAAGAGAAATGGGAAGAGCTATTCCTTCTGCATCCCTGGGCAGAGGGCCAGCTCTGAGCACTCACAATTTTGAAATAAGACAGTCATCTGTGATGTCTTCTCTCTGGCTCTTCTGCCTCGTTCCCACTGGTGTCCAGAGGTACCATGGGCCCTCTTCTGGCCGGCCCTACCCCCTGCGTAGCTGGTTACACCTTTACACACCTGGCTCCTCTCCCATCCCATCCAGGCCCACACACTGAGCCACGGGAGATGTTAGGGGGAAAAAAATCACTAACCTGAATGAAGGGCTAGCAACCTTCCTGCAGGTGTTGGCATTTTTCAACCACAGATTCTGTGGGAGAAGGTATTTTAGAATAAGGAGACCCCTAAAGGTAGGGTATCTCGCCTGAGGTAGTCCCCATTAAGTTTCTCTCTATTTTTCACAGATATTTCCCTTCTGCTTTTAAACTGGGCACTATTAACCTGTGATTCATGAATTACCTGAAATTAAAAAAAAAAAAAAAGTGGTTTTTTTTTTTAATAGTTTTCTAGTCAAAGTTAAATAGCTTTCATTCAGTCCTCAGAGTGGTCAGCGAACCCCCCCATCATTAAGAAGCACAGGTCCCAAACCTGCAAATTCTTTAAAGCGTCCAAGTTTCATCATGCTCATATGGCGCCAGAGACTCGACAGTGGGGCCTAGCGGTGCGTGGGACTTATTTTTAGGTTCTCAAGGGTTAGGTGAATGTAAACTGGAAAATCCCTGTGAAATGTGTACTTCCTGCAAAATAACTTCCTTGATTTTTTTCACTGATTTCATTTTCAGGTTAACATTCTTTGCAACTATTTATTGGTACTTCCCTAGATCTACATAAGACAGTTTCATAGTCATCAATTGAGAATAAAAGAAAACTTCAACTTTTTATTAAAAACAAAACAACAACAACAAAAACAAAAACCTAGAGTGTTTGCTACTGACCCAGGGAGCAGCAGCAAAGTACTTTCCCTTAGAGATTGGTCCTTTCATAGGAAGCAGAGCAAAGGAGGCCTTGGAAGAGGGACTTGGCCCAGAGAAACAGAGTGAAGCAAAAGGTTTGTCCCTCACTGTGGGAATTGGACAGATGACTTAGCCTCATAGGGCATCAGTTTCCTCATCTCTGAAATGGGGAAGGTCACGTCCTCCTCTTGGGCGTCTCATGAGGACTCACTTGGTGCTGGTCCCTGTATTAACTGCTTTGTCTGTGGGATCTCAGTACAGATGTCTTCCATCCTTATCATCTTTAGAGAAAGTGACTTCAGTTTACAGTGGAATTCGTGAGATACCCTTTTCCCTTTCATTTGACCTCTTTTTGCTGCAGTTCCTTTGAGTCTATATATAGATATAGATACAAATATAGATATACATATAGATATTTATATGTAGTTTCTATACATTTTTTTAATTGTTCATTGCTACTCCATCCCACCTGTTTTACCCTTTTTACTTCCGTGACTTATTAATTACCAAATAATTTAAGAAAATATTAGAAGTGAAATTTGGGAAAGCGAGACCTCTTCCTCATTTTGAGACATGTGGCTTCTGTATGGTCACAGTGCATCATGGTCTAAGATTGTGGTCGTCAGAATTCGTGCTGTGCTGGAGCTGCTTTTCTGTAAGTGACTCGACATTCCCTAGCATGTCACATTTCAGAATGCTGATGCTCCTGAAAATCATTGGGCATCACACTAAAGTTCAAGAATAACTTCTCTGTCTGCCTTATCACAGAGTTATAAATAATCGAAAGTGGTCTAGGCTTATACTTTAAGTACTATTATTTGCTGCCCGAATAAGTTGATAATATATTACTTTTACTCTGCTTTTATTGTTTGCAAAAGACTTTTATTGTTTGTAGGGCGCTGTCACATACAATAACTTATTCAGTGCAACAAACCTGAGAAGAGATTGTATCAGTCTTGAACCTTTTAGTTTTCAAGCGACAGGAAGGCCAACTCAAAATGGCTTAACAAAAAAGGAAGGTTTTTGGCCCATGTGCCTGTAAAGTCCAGACTTCAGGTATGGCTTGTTGATCAGAAGCACAAAGAATATCATCAGGGCTGTTTCTTCTGGCTCTGCCTTGCACAGTGTTGGCTTCATTCTTAAGCCTGTATGTGGTGGTTGGCTCTGGTAGCTCCAGGCCCATGGGAACAAAGAGCAGGCCTCTTCCCAGGCCACCTGCAACTCGTGCATTTCTTTGAGGCTCATGAATTCAGTACTCTGATTGGCCTGGACGGGGTCACGGGCCTACTTCTGGAATCTGGTGTGGAGACAAGGCCTCTGTATTGCATGGACATTAGATGGGGACTAGAGACAAAAATCTGAGTATTATTTCCAGGAAATGAATGAGTGTCTACCATAGAAATATTCTTATTCCTCTTTTCTAGAAGAGGAAACTGATGTTCGGGGAAGATAAGTAGCTTGTCTAGATCTCACTGCAAGGAAGAGACCGGGTGGGGGCTAGACCCAAGGACTTCCAACTCAGCATCCTGTACTCTTTCTACAAGTCGCATCTCTGACTGTGATGGCAGATGCCCCACTGGGCACAGTGGCAAGCACTGCACAGAGGGCCAGGCCTTCTCCACTCAGTTCTGCCCCTAGCTAAAAGCACATTTAATCTCTCGGGTCTCATTGTTCTTGTCTGTCAAATAGGGACAATACCTGCCTGCCAAATAACTCAGTAAGGCTCCGATGAGATGTGGGGAAAAGTATAAGTTCTCTACAAATGCAAGGCAGCCTTGCCTGCTCACATACCCTTTATGGTTTCTGTAGGCACCAAGTTTTCTTTCACAATCGTGTCAAGAAAATGTGTTTAACACTTTCCAGTTTCTAAAGTGTGCCTCGTATAGCTCGCTGCATTTAAATTTTCCAAACAATCCTGAAGGACAGATGAGAAACCCACCAATCAGGGAGTTGGGAGATGGGCTCCGGGACAAGCAACCAAGGACTACCAGACCTTGGCTTCCATCTCCTGCTTCGTTCTGCTCCCCCCCTCTCATCCCAGGAGCATCAACCTGATTTGATCAACTTGGGAGTTCTGTGATCACAAAGAATTCAGACACGGTAACATTTTGAATATGACCTAAAACTATGTGTCCTAATATTTTACTATAAGTTACCTACTTTTAAAATATTCTGGTTGGGTTATTAATTATTTTCATTTAGGAGTGACTAAAACAATCAGAGGAAACACGTACATAACCATAGGAGAATAGATCTCTAAAGAAGATAAAGCCTGAGAGCACCACATTACTACAGTAAGTCCTACTGTGAGAAAAACTTTAATGGCATTGAAAAGCTTTTTTTCCTGCCTTCTCCCTTTATTGCCTCATATCAGGCAGGATGTTCTGCAGTCCTGGAAACAAGAGTATGGTGGGATAGCTCCTGTCATCCCTTCTAAGTGTGGCTGGGAGGGCCCTGGGAGGACCCCACTGGGGGCCGTGCTGTGATGGCGGGGTGCACCCATGGGGCTCTTTGAGTGACCTGCAGTCTGGTCTCATGGCCCCAAGGACCTTCCTCGGCAGTTCCAGCCTGGGCTAATACTGATGTCCCAGGGCCTACAGCCTGCTGCTTGAAAGCTGAAGCAAGATTCTCCTGACAGAAGCCCCGTTTGTCAGATGAGTAGTGATATTGCCTTCCATGCTGTTTGTCCATGTCGAGTGAGGTCCCTGGAGTGTGGGAGTAACAATATTACCTGTTCACCAAGCTCTTCCGAGGGTGACATTGGTGAATAGTTGCAAAACTTCTGAAACAGTGCCTGACACCCAGGTGAAACTTGGCACACACTAGCAGATCACATCCTCCAAATATGCCCAGAATCATCACTGATGCTCCCTCCATTAACCACTCCCAATCCAGCTACCCCATTTCTGTGCTCCCGCTTACTGCAGAATCCTTCAAAAGTGACTGGCCCTGCACTGGCCCTGCATGACCACGTTTGGCCATGGAAATGGACCATTTGAAATGTGGCGAGTCAGGAATGATGTCCTGTAAATGTCATATACATACCAGATTCCAAAGACTTGGTATAAAAATATAAAATATCTCGGGACGCCTGGGTGGCTCAGATGGTTAAGCATCTGCCTTCGGCTCAGGTCATGATCCCAGGGTCCCAGGATTGAGCCCCACATTGGGCTCTGTGCTCAGCAGGGAGCCTGCTTCTCCCTCTCCCTCTGCCTGCCTGTCTGCCTACTTGTGATCTCTCTCTCTCTCTCTCTCTCTCAAATAAATAAATAAAATCTTTAAAAAAAAAATAAAATATCTCAACATTTTTATATTACATGTTGTAATAACATTTTATATATTGGGCTAAATAATATATGTTATTGAAATCTGATTTTGCCAGTTTTCTTTACTTTTTTAATGGTCTATAGAAAATTTAAAGTTACATGTACAGCACATGTTACATTCCTGCTGGAGACCCCTGGTCTCTACTATGTCTCCACTTCACTCTTGAACCCATCCATCCCAAACAGGCTTGGGTCCCAGCACTTCACCAAAAAGAGCCTTTGTCAAGTCGCCTTCCCCTGGTCAGTTCTCCCTCCTAACTGCTCAGCCACATTTGACGTGGTTGTCACTTTCAGTGAAACAGTTTGTTCCCTCATGATCTCCTTTCCTGAATCCTCCTTTTCTTGACTTCTTTTTTTCTCATCCAAACTCACCCTGTAGTGGAGTTATCCTGACTGATGACTTTATATACCATCTGCATGGACTTCCCAGCTTTGTGTCCGTAGCCCAGACCTCTCTCTTCCTGGAACCTGTATCTTAACTTCCTGCTCAACATCTCCATTTAGATAGCCAGGAGGACTCTTCAGGTTTACATATCTAAGGTTGATTTCTTGGTTCTACTTCCCCAGGCCTGTCCCTCCCCCAGTACTTCTGTGTTGGTAAAGGCTAACTTCCTTCACCCACTTATTTAAACCACAAATCTTGGAGTCATCCTTGACTTTTCTTCTGACCAACTATATCCAATCCATTGACACATTCCACTGGGCCTCCCTTCAAATTGTATTTCCAATCTAACCATTTCTTACCATCACCAGCTCCTGAAGACCCCTCGTCTCTGAGTGGACTATTGCAGTAGTCTCATTACTGGACTCCCCACGTCCATCTGTCCCTCTACAGCACCCAGAGTGATCCTTTTAAAATGCCAAGTGACTTTTCCCCTTAGAACCTTCCAGAGGCACATCATTGTCCTTAGAATAAAATGTGCCATCCTTATGAAAGCCATATGTGATTTTCCCCCCTCACCACCACCAATACACACACACACCTGTTACCTGCCCTCCAAACCCCTCCCCTGGTTTGCTGTCCTGTTTTTTCTCCCCCCAGGCACACACCATCTACAGAGCCTGGGTGTTCATGCTTCTCCCTGTCTGAAATGCACTATGTTCACATGGCTCACCCTCCACTCAGATCTCTGGGTAAAGCTCATCTTCATACCTACTACAGCCTTCTCCCCTACCAACATATCTAAAACAGACACTTTGGACGTTTATTTCTCCTCATAACATCACAACCTTCTGACACATCATGTTTATTTGTTTCTTGTCTTCCCCATGGGATGGAGATTCCATGAGAGCAGGGATGTTTTCTGTGAGTCCACATCCTTTTCCACAAAGGCCTCAAAACAGTGTTCGGTACAGAGTTCAGTGTTGCCTGATGGGATGATTCTGCCGGACTCTGCTCAGTTATCAAGTCTGTCCATGCCCCATTAGAGTGGGCAGAAGTTCATTAACTCTACTGCGTATCAGAATCACTGGGGAAATTGCTTAAAATGCATATGCTTTGACTCTACCCCCTGGAGATCCGAATGCAGTAGATCCTGGGGTAGAATCTGGAACATTTTTTAACAAGCTCCCCTGGTAATTTTGATGCCTGAGGTAACTGGACCATACTTTGCCAAACACTGCCTCAGTGGACCGGTTTACATTTGTTTATCTGTTGCTCTGTTCTGTCAAGTATTATTTCATGTATATCAGCAGTGCTTGAATCACCTGGGAACCTGAATATAGATCTCGTAGTCCCACCTTAGATCTGGTGAATCAGAACTTCCAGGAATGGGTCTTGGGAATCTATATTTTTTGAAAAGCTCCCTTGGTGACAGTCTTCCCAATAGCCTGTGGGAGCCTCAGCTGTGTTTTACAGGCTCCTTGAGGAGGTTATAAACTCAAGAGCAGGTGTTTCTTATGTCTTTTTAGGCCAACTTCTCTTCCCATCCCTCATTAATCCAACCGTGTTCTACTCAAAACTGATATTCAGTAAGTCACCATGTAGTGAGCACCTTGATTTATCCACAGTTTCAATTTGCCTTTGTAACTTGAACATCAGCCAGTATTTCTAACTATATTTAAATCCAGCCCATTCTCTGATTAGAGGCAGGAAGCATGTCTTAGCTGCCTCGATAATTCTGGTGGGGATTCTCTTTGCAGTCTTTTCTATCCACAAATTTAAAATGTGTTTCCCAAGTCAGACCAGACAGCACTGAGGTAACATCACCGATCTTCATACTTAAACACTCACCCATTCAGCCTTCCTTTTGGACCTGTAGTAGGGCGCACATCCTTAGCCTCAGGGTGCATCCACTAGACTCCACAGCATCCCTGGGGATGGCAACAAGACCTGATCCCTTGCTGTGGGAGCTTTCCTGGGCTGCTCAATCTGCCAAGGAAGGTGTCCCCCTGGATTAGATTCCCTTTGGGGCCTGTGGCCCTGCCCTACTTCTTTTTGGTTTTGTCCTGGAACTATATATAGACACTCTTTACAGCTGGAAAGTTTAAAACTAAAATGAAAGCATTACCAAAAATTAAAAAGTAAATGGGTGGGGAGTGGACGGGGCAGGTGATGATACTTGCAGGATTTTATTCCTTGGCTAGACTCAGAGCTAGCCTCTAGGTTAAGAAGAATCACTGATGAAGGCCCAAAGAGAGCCCTTTGGTTAACCTATTTCTTTTCTTTTTTTTTTTTTTTAGTGGTATTTTGAGATTTTGAGATTTAAAAAAAAAAAGGTTTATTTTAGAGAGCAAGCAGGGGGAGGGGCCAAGGGAGAGGGAGAGAGAGAATCACATGCAGACTCCCCGCTGAGCACCGAGCCTGATGTGGGGCTCAGTCCCACGACCCTGGGATCATGACCTGAGCCAAAATCAAGAGTCAGATGCTTAACCGACTGAGCCACCCGGGCGCCCCTTGGTTAACCTCTTTCTTAAATAACTGAGTCCCCGTGAAGTGTGCACTCTGGACTTTGGATGGCCAACTGGTAACCTTTTTTAATATATTGAGTTCGTGTGTATTCTTTGCAGAAGATGTCTGGGTCATTATTCAAGGCAGAGTCTAAAAAGGAGTAGTGTCATTTAGGTAAACACAAGAAGCACTTCCGAGCACCCACGGTCTGTACCTTAGAGTTTTGCCTCTGGATAAGCCACAGATTACATTTTGGTGCCAGATGCGAGAAGCCATTAGTAATCGGGACAACTCCCCTGGGAAATCCTGTTCCCAGTCCCTGTTCCAGAGGATCACTGCTTCCTCTGGAATATTTCTTTGGGGGGCTCTGGAGGCTGCGATTTAGTGACAAAGGGGGATGACTTGACCCTAGAAAAAGAAGAATGAGAGATTTCTAATGAGATCTGACAGTTCAAGGACTGAAGAAGGAATCTAAGCTTTTTTTTTTTTATTTTCCTGCCCACCCAGTCTTCATACAAATGTAAATATGCCTCCTTCAACAAATTGCCAAATGTGGTTTTAATTTGTAAGCAGGAGACCCTGCCTTGCCATTTTCTTTTCTTTTTCTCTCTTTTTTAAAACCGAAGTCACAGGTTTTGCCCTTTTTGAACTGGACATTTCCTTATGTCACTCCATCACATTTTCTGTTGTCCTTTTCCTTCCAAGGACATTTTCCCCCATTGTTTGTGATCAGAGGAATTTGGGATGAGAGTCAATTGTCATGTTTCTTAAAGAAGTTTTTGAAGTTCCCATAGGAAATACATAGTGCTCTTTAAACTGAATTTAAAAAATAAATAAATGAAGGCAGAGATTGGATCTAGTATGAGATTTGACGAGTGTCACTATCGCGGCATCATACTTTATGTGGTCTACGCAGTATCCATTGTTGTTATTTATGACCCTGTCTGCCTTCCATTGTGGACTTCTTCAAGCCTTGGGGAATTTACATCATTCCTAATAGCAAAAGGCTTTCTGGTTCCCACAGAGTTGTTCAAAGCCTGACTCATGCTCCTTATGTTAATTGTTCAGCTCTGAAAATACAGCACTTACAGGGTGTGGTCATAAGGGGAAAATCTACTGTACTTATAGGGCATGTTTAGAAGTGTTTCACACATAAATCTCAGTCTCTCTCATTTCTCCCTCTCTCCCTGTACCCCCCTCTCTCTCTCCCCCTTTCTTCCCCCTCCCCTCCATCTCTCTCTCTCTCTTATTTAACTTTAAAACTGTAGCTCTATTTAGTCGACTAGTAAGTCTTAAGGGGAGAAAGGGAGAAGCATCAAAATGCAGTATAATCCAATAAAACCTACAATATCCTGTTCACTAACTCTTAAAACTGACTTAGGTTATAACTGGATATGACTATGAGTGACATTGATCCAGGTCTGAAACCATAGGCGGGATTAGCGGGAGCTAAAGACTCATACTCGGGGCTGCAGGGTAGTGATTTCACAAAGGTCAGAGCACTGGCCTGTGGGGCACCCAAGCATCATACTGATGGCTGCTGTCTACCAGGCGTTCTGGGACTGCCATTATTAAATTCCAATGTAAGTCTAAAGCAAGGGACCTACTGATAATTTCCCAAAATTGTTCCTTATGGCCTCAACATTTTACTGTGGAATTTGGTGGAGAATGGCACTTACTGTCCCAGGAAATGAGAAGAGTTAACACCTTGTCTGGATTATCTACTTAACAAAAAGGAAATGATTCCAAAACTATGAAATAGGTCAATGTTGGCAAAGATTGGGAGTTTTTGACATTTTATAAGTACTTCTATATGAAGCTTCCTTGGGAACATATAATGATAGATACACAGATAATCTCTGAATTATGTAAAAACTGTGGTAGTGCTGTTAGTTTAAGAAAAAACTCCCAGTTTTCTGGTAGCCAAGAATCACAAACTTCAGTTTTCAAAGTACCAGTATTCAAAGGCTTAACTCACTTATGTAGCCTTGAGTTTTGCAAAGGCCGCGTTCTGTATTTTTGTAAATAGAGAAAATGTGTGGAATTCTTAGGCTAATCGGGGTACAGACCATGGTGCCACCAGGTCTCTCTGGAAGATCAGAGCTCACACACATGCTGCTGCCTGGCACTGTGATTCTGGGCTTCAGCACCTTGGGGCCACAAAGTTAGCAGATATTGGCCAAGAGTTCCCAGATGGTTTGGAACCAACATCCTTTCTCTTACAGTCTTGTATGTCTGTGGTGCAGATTAACGTATGAACTGCGTTGGGTAGGAGTCCAAAAAAAGTGACATTTGCCGAAGAGTTCTAGATTTAAAAAAATTAAAATAGCTTAACACTAAGTGGTTTCATCTAGTCTTCACAAAAATCCGTTCACTGGGGCATTCAGAGCAGAACTGTTTTTTCTCATGTTCAGCTAATAGATTTCTGGTTGAACCTTTGTTATCTTTTGGAGTAGACGGAAGGAGCTCTCCACGGAGCGTCTGATTATTTTGCTGAGTGTGCGGAGAGTTCACTTCCTCCCAGTGCAAGGCGCAAGAGAAATGCTCTGAAAGAAATGTAGGTCCGATAAGTTTTCTTTTCCTTCTTTTTGATTGTGTGTGTGTGTGTGTGTGTGTGTGTGTATGTATGGATATGTGACATGAAATCTGGAACTCAACAGGAGTTCATGGAAATTAATCACAAAACCCCCTCTGGCACCGACCTTACCCTAAGTCCCATGCTTGCCCTTCTGCCTTTCTGACTGTCTCTTGCATTCTGGACAGTGGGGAGCGAGTCCTTGCTTCACAGGTGTGTTGCAAGGAGTAATTAATTACAAGTGCTTTGAAGATGAAAAGCACCTGTTTGGTGGTGTGTTTCATACAACTTTCCAAGTGACTACAGACCCATCTAAAAAAATATATTCCTTTGCTAAAATGCAGGTTCCGATTCTAATAATTATGATAATCCTCATGCCTCTGATTAGGAACAATAAGAACATGTGTGTGTGTGTGTGTGTGTGTGTGTGTGTGTGTGTTTGTGTGTTTCCAGACTAAAGCTTAGCCAAAGTAAATATTTCAGCTTCAGTGTTTTGAGTTTGGTGGTTTAAGAAATTTCTTGTTATTCACAAGCCTGCAAATCGGTGGTGAAGTTAAAGTCTCCAGTCTCTCAATTCTCCCCATGCCGCTCCTGCCCTGCCCCTCAAAGTAAATTTTACAATCAGACTGAAGTTTGCATTGCCTTTTGTGTGTGCTGTAGAAAAGGTGTGTGTATGTGCATATAAGCACATCCTTGTGTGCACACGTGCTCACACACACACATGCGCGCACACATAACCTGTGCTTTGGATGTATCTGATTATTTACTTCTGCGGTAATAAAAACAATATATCACATTTAGGCAATATTGACTCTTCACATCTGAAATGAACACCTCCCTGCCTTAGTTAAAATAGATCCATCATAACTCCAATATAACTACATTGCAAACCCAGTGATCAAGAAACAAAGCCTGTCTTCGTGTATCTTAATAACTAATCCTCGTGTGTTGGAAAATGTGATGGCTCTTGCTTGATCCAGTCTGAATTTAAACATAACACTAAGGGATTGTTCTAGATTTGCCAGGGAGGTAAGGGAGAAGGAAAGGTAGCACGTGCCTCCTTTTTGAGGTCTAAGAAACGTGACAAGGGGTATAGGAATTGGAGGGCAGCATGCCATTACAGCTTTACAAAACAAAACAAAATCTTTCTTTGTTTTAGTGCGAAAAGAACTGAAACAAAAAGCAGCGTTGTGAGCAAATCATGGAGCAGCAGGGACATTGTGGGAACTTCTAGTGACCCAGTGATGGCGGAGATAACGAGGAGGAGGGGTGACAGTTGGGCTTCAACCAGTCCCTCATCAGAGTCCACGGGACAAGCAAAAGATTACATAAAGGCAGCTGAGAGCCACTGGGGGCTTCCTGTTCAAAAGCTGGAAAATGTTCATCAGACCCAGCCAGAAGACACTAGCAGCCAGCAAAAACCTCATTTCGGGGAGTGGTTAGAGACAGGGCTTCTAGGCAGGAGCCCTGTCTGTAGCTGTGAGTCAGCATCACCAGGTCCAAAACAAAGTCCACAAGGGGCCAGAACACAACAGAAACGCAGGAACTGCGGCTCTGCAGCAGACGTCGACCACCACAAGAGAGTTTCTCTTGGAAGTGATCGATTAGTCCCAAGAGAAATAATAGTGGAAAAAAGCAAAGCTGTCAGGGTTTTGCCAGCCTCAGAGCTGTCAGATCCGGGGTTACTTTTGAAACAAGGTTTGGCAAAAACGGCATCTAATGAAGAGTTGCATGTTTTGGAAAATCTCTCCTCCGGACATCTTACAAAAAATCAGCCAGGGCAGGCACAGCAAACCGGCTCAGCCACAAACAGTGAAAGATTATCTGCAATCCGGGGCAGCCCAACCAAGAAAAGAAAGAAGTACGAAAGAGGCCACTAACTTACTAACGGGGATTGCAAACTTGTAGTTGGGTATATAATGGCTGAAGGTGCGGAAAGAGAGGGGTGTGTGTAGCTGCCCTGATGTTAAAGGAATTAGAATGATTATTTTGTATAGAAAATAGAGCTCCGTGTGAGGGTTAATTTTTAACGCATTCATCTGCAAGAGGCTATGTGCTTTTTCTAACAACATTGCTACTTTCTCATCATACTTTTCTGTCTTCAGAGCCATTCACCTTGTCAAGGATGACCCCATTCTTGAACGAACTGCATGAAGAAACCAGTCATGTGCCTTTGTGACTCATCACTGGGCAGACCATACAATGGGCCACATGAAGACAGTGCTGTATATAGGGGTACAATTTCTCCTCTTGTTCCTCAGCCTGAGTTGGGCAGAAGTGAAGGAACAGGCTAGTGGTCCTCAACATCTGGTTCTGGGCCCAGCATCACTGTCTGAAAATGTGTTAGAAATGCAGACCTTGGGCCCCACCCCAGATCTACTGAATGAGAAACTCTGGGCAATTCTGAAACATGCTCAAGTTTGAGAACCACTGGACTAATTGGAGACTCCCTAGTGTTTGTTTCCTCCAGCCTGGCTCCCATGGCCTCCAGCTCATCTGCCTGAGGCCCACATGTGGACAGGCACCCCCTCGTGCCCTCTCAGACTTGTAAAACACCTGGGTTCAGCATCTGAGCTGCTCTGTTCCTGGTTTCTCTACAGCATGGTGGCCACAGCACCCACAAAACTGTTACTTACCCTAAGAAGTGCTAGAAGTTTCTGGGTAATTTGGCTCAGCATTAGAAGAAGACAGTAGAGGGAGAGGCTTGCTCTCCCTTGTAGCCCAGGCGTGTCCCTGTCCCTGCCCTTGCCCCCACCTCTAAGATTTTGGTTAGGTTCAGGAAGGATTAGAACCCAAGGGGAACTCAGTGGCCAGAGTTTCCAGTTTCCCAGTTGGAAGGCGTCACAAACAGTTTGAATTTCAAAACAGGAGGCTTCCATTTGCAGTATCACCCGCTAATGTCTCCAGTGGGCTTGCTGAAATGTCACAGAGTGAATCATTGCAATGACTTATTTTGGATGACACCTACTAAAGATTTTCTTAACCCAATTTCATTCTAAAATAGGGGAAAAACCATATTCAAAGGCCACCCATCAAATACATTTTTTTTCTGTTCAACATTGTGTGGTCCTTTGAAGTAGCACCTCCCTAGTAACAAGGAAAATCAAGTATATTCCCAGAGTGTTGGAGTTAGCAGAAAAATAACCCAGAAAAAGCCCAATGAAATAAAAGAATATGGAAACAGACACAGTGTAGGTGGTTCAGAATGCTCAAAACTAATTGTGGTTTTGTTTCTCTAGCTCATTCTATACTTGCCTCTGACTTCTTTCCCACTTGAAGAGTAGGACTCCTTAAGAGGCAACCGTACTCCCTGACACCATTTTGGGTCATGAAGTTCAGTGTTGGTCACTACCCTTGGCCATGAACGTAGATGCTATTCTTTTGATGTTCCCCACACTGCCTGGACACCTGTCCCCTTCTCGTGGTCCCAGCCCCACCACCCCCACCAGGAACATGGCCTGCCCACCAGTGACCTTTCCTCTTCCCGCAGGTTTTTCCCTGCTCTTAGCTGATTCCAGTCAAAGCATTCTGTAGGAGAAGAGGGAGCCCAACAGAATACTACCCACAGTCGAGCAGATTGTATTCATCCATTTGGGGGTAGACTGCACAGAATGGAAATGCTCCACTGTGGGCCCCCTCTCTTGGAGTGACAACTGTTCTAGGTGTGCTCTTCACCGAAGTCAGGGGCAGAGTGTGTCACTGAATCTTCTTCAACAGAATTCTTGGAACAGTTTAAACAGGGGCCCAAAGAATAACCCAGGTGATCGGCCAAAAAACAATAAGCTCCGTAGAACGGAATCTCGAATAAAAAAGACAACCATTTCAGAACACTAGCTGTTAACCCAGCACTAGAAGGAGATGTTTGGAATGGAGGCGCCAGAGAAAAGCTATAAGTTGAAAAGTTTTTATTTCATTTATTAACCGGGGCCTGCACAGCGGGTAAAGCCAATCTTTGTGATTTAATGATTTTCTCTCAAGAACAGCCTTGGCTTTAGAGTTTGGTGTATTTGTGGAAATAACAATTACTGTGACCTCAAAGGGAAAATAGCACCTTTGGTTGTAGGTTGATAGGGTCTTTCTCACAGCCCACATGTACATGGGATTGTGACAGGATTAACGGAGGGAACAGCTCTCTGCTTCCGCACTGTGGCATGTGTCTGAGGAATTTTGCCTTTAAGCATTTTCTCCCACATGTCTGAAACACCCCCGGATCTCTTATTACTTGAGTAGTTGTGTGATTCTTTGGATGTTTGAAAGTACAAAGGGGAAAATGGCTGCCAGGTTTTATTGTTGCTTATTAGCTAGGAAATGCAGAGTTCTCCACGACTGGGAGTGGTATGTGTGTTGACATTCTTAATAATCTTACTAATTCCGCATCTGAAAATCTGAGAGCCTGTCAATATTCTTAGACAAAAAGAACAAATTCTTCAACCACTTAATAACCCAAACTCAATTTATATTCAAGTCCCTGTAATTCTGATGCTTGGGAGAAATGTGGATCCGATTCTGTTAATGTTACAACTTTGAACTCCCTAACTATCTCAGTGTCATGGCTTCTAAGTCACATCCATGTGCTTTCAGATGACTTTTTAATAGATTGATGTTGAGTGTTGTGTTTTTGTTGTTGTTGTTGTTTAATGTCTATAAATAAATCTCTGAGAATAGTCAATGTGATTTTTCTTACACTTTTTTTTTTCTTTGCCACTGGAGGTTAACTGTTGTCCAGATATGCATGTAAATTGTTAAATGCAAAGGAGCAAACATTTGGGGAGAGAGGAGTGAGCGCTGTAGCTCTTTGGTTTATTTATGTTAAAGAAGTAAGAAAATGTATTTCACTTTATAAAAAGCAAGAATCATTAAAACCTCTGTAGTTTGATTTATGGGAAATATAGCTTATTTCTTATCTCAAGATATGTCTTAGGGATAACAGTGGGATCCCAGTTAATTGTTTGCTTCTGGTGTCATGTTTGGATTTTAGCATGAATTGTTTTGCATCGCACGGCCTTTGATTTTAGCAAGAGCTTGGTAAGGGCAAAGCACCTACGGGAAGGAAACCTCTATGCCCGAGTCGGCCTGGGATCACAGTGCTGCCATTCCCAGTTTCCTTGAATGCCTTCTTGGCAGGCCCCACTGTCCTATTTCCACCGAATTTTAGTGAGTGGCCTTCCTTTTGAGGTAACAGATGCCTCTCCTAAGAGCCAAAATCCTCTCTTCAGCGTTCCATGACTTGAATATGGAACTCATTTCAATTTCTTCTTTTCTCTTATGAGGAAATTTCCATGCTCATTTTGTTAAGATTTGTTAAGACGATAGAGTTCATTCCTTGTTATTGAAACACTAATGAATTGAAACACGGTGGAGCAAGTGAAAAATCAAAATTACGCTGATTTCTGTTAAGTAGTTTAAAATCTTCCTTAAGTAAATTAAGCATTTTAAAATGAAGTTAATGCAGATAATTACTCAGGACAGAAGTCTAACTATATAGATCATTGGTATTGCAATTTAATGATATAGTTAAATTCTCAGAAATCTGCAGAACTCCTTCTAATTTGGTTTCTATATTTATTTAACAAGACAAGGAACAAATATATGTCAATGTGTGTGCTTAACAGAGGGGACTTGAGTGGATGAAATTATTACCTTTAATTGTGGAGAACTACTCAATACTGGACTTTAATCACATTCAAGTAAGTTTTATTGTGCAGCATAATATTACCGTGTATTACTTTATAATTGCTGTTAGAATTACTTATCAAAAATCTTGATTCTTAAATTAAACAAGAATCAATAAAACCATACGTATGTCCCCAAAGCATCTGATCAGGTGACCGTAGATGTGGATTTGACAGAACCCCAGAATAAGTTTCATTAGTCAAGTTAGGAAGCCAGACGCTGCAGTCATCACCAGGAGAGTTCTTTTTTCCCCATCACAGTTATCCTGTCTTTTGTTTTGTTTAAACTGTTTGAATAGTTGAACGTGTCTGAAAGTACATGGGTCAAAGTAGTATGTAGAGGAAACGAACCTGCTTTGTAAATAAAAAGTAAAATTGTTTAAAAAAATTAAATGAGTGTGTATCACTTTTCTCCAAAACAAGTGAGTTAGCCCCAAGGAATATACATCCAAAATGCCCTTTTCTGAACCTGTGATTTAAAATTATATTCTCTTAGAGATTTTTTCCTTCTTGAAGCAACTCTGAGGTTTTGAGCACTATGTTAAAATAATCCCAAGGAGCTCTGCTTCTGAACATTTAGGTCTAGAGAACCCTGTGTGGGGTGTTATGATTAAATTGGCCCATAAGATTCCGGGGTGGTCTTTACAATGCAGATATGTTCCCATTTCTTCCAGTTGTGAGCTAAGAGAGATCCCTCTTGGGAGAAGTTGAAGTATGCGACCTTGACTCCTTTCCAGAAAAATCTTGACATTTCCCAAGTGGATTCATTTCCATTTTCTAAGTGGATCTAGTCCTTGTTCACCACTGAATAAAGTCCTGGGCCAACTCTTTGTCTACACTGCCTGTTATGACGGGATCTCAGCCCCCTCTGATTGCTTGTATATGTATCTCCCCTTGGATCTGTACATAACCTTTCAGAGGCATTTCAATATGAGGTTGGGATAATACATTTGAAAAGCTTTGCGTGAAATGCTGAGAACGATGAAGCAAAGCGCCTTTCTTTGTGGTTTGCCCCTGCCGGCATGCTGGCTGGCCTGGCCCACGGGGAGGCTGACCTGCCCTGGGCCTGGGGTCTGGGCTGGGGATCCAGAGCCTGGAGATGGCGTGGTGCTCCAGGCTGCAAACCCTGGGTTCAGGCTGCCGCTTTGCCACTAATTGGTTTGTGTGTTTTGGGACAAGTCTCTTAACCTCCCGGGCCTCAGTTTCTTCCTTTGTCAAATAAAATTCTCTCTCCTATTTTAAGTGCCACACTGAAGGTAAACATACCACTCCCATGTGGTAATTTCTGTATCCATTTAAAAAACAGGTTCTTCCCACTGGCCGGCCGCACTTTGGAATTACCTGAGTAGTTTCTAGTTAAATCAGAATCCTTGAAATTTGGCCTGGGTATCAGCAGTTTTAAAAACGCTTCAAACACTGATTCTAATGAGAAGCCATAGTTAAAAATTGTTTTAAAATGTAGGGGGGTGGTGTGTGTGTTTAAATAGTGGATGTTAAAAGAGGCAGGGTGTGCTCAGAGCTGAGTGTCCTTTATAAGGGGGCGTGTAAGTCAGGAGTGTGCCTGCTTTTAAATGAATGAGAAACACTTTGCTGACAAGGTGTCAATAGGCGTACATTTTAATCACACACAGAGAGATGTTGTTTTCCCCTTCAGGCCCTCTATGTCAGTAATGCTGCTTTAGACCCAGCACATCAGAGCAGCTTCGTCTTTGCCAACACTGAGAAATTGTTGCCCTCATACAGAAGACGAGTTTTTAAAGCACCTAAATAATTGTCTAGGGTTTGCCTTTGATCCATGATCATTAATATCACTAATAAGCTCTCGAAAAGTGCGTGTGAATCTCAAGTTCACATTTGGCAGGGCAGTGGAAGAATGAACGCTTTTAAAATAGTTTGGCTCAGAAAGCACATCTGAAATAACCCTGTGGGAAAATCAGGAGAATTTCTCATCCTCCAAAGGATTACCTAGGATGAGATGCTGACCTTGTATTTTAAGTTCGGTTACATTTCTTAAAACCTCATTCATTACCCAGCCTGATTTATTTTAGTGGGCGAAGTAGGCTGTGGGAGGGGACTCCAGTGATGTACAGTGTTCTTGCTGGCCTTTTGTTTTCTCCGCAGTTCCCAAAAGATCATCACGTAAATATATTTCTTTAAAACACACATGCAGACCAGCTTCCTCACGAGATTTACTACAGCTTTTCTCTCAGAAATTAGAGCTGAGGATTCTCTCGTCTTCAGGCTTCTGAGGCGATCAAGCCCCAGAAGGCCGAGTGTGTGCGGGGTGAGCAGAGCGCTGACCTCTGCCGGGGAGAGGTCAGTTCAGCACACAAGACTCAAAAGGGAGGAAGAAAAAGCAACTCCTCAGCAGGGAGTTTGACTTGCTTTAGGGCAGAAGAGATTTTATAAATAAGTTCCCAGTCTCCCACGCCCTCTCACCGGCTCTTCTATTACTGGTCCTGTCTCCGCGCTTAGATATACACACACACACACACTCACTCTCTCTCTGACGTGGGGACACAGACACACAGCTCTTACTTCCACTTGCTGCCTCACATGCCTCTCTCCACCTGCCCCGGGAACTGTGCGTTGCACTGCAGACCCTTCTCAGGAGGAGGCAGGTGATGGATTGACTGGGAATTTTTCTAAGCCCAGTGGCTCATAAGGCCTTTTCTCTTCCTCCTTAACAGGCTCAGCTGGTGAGAAGCATGCAGAAGGCTCTTTCCCAAACCACTGTGGGTGCCTGGGAGGATTAATACCAGCCCATCCATTCCTGTTGTCACAGGGAGAAGGTGGAATGGTGAATTAGGGCGACCTCCAGCCTTGATGTGGCAGACTGGGTGTTTGGGATGTGTCCCAGTAGGAGGAGCCTAGAAGGCCCTTTTGTAACAATGCCAGAATGAATCGAGGCTTGTGAAGCTACAGCACCGCTTTGATTTTTATGTTCCCCTTAAAATGCTTCCCTGGTGAGCCTTTTCCCAGTGTCTCTGCTTGGCACGGTGACCATCTAGAGCAGAGTGGTGACTGCATGGGCGGACCCTGGGACAGCTAGTAAAGTGTCCTCCGGTGGCTCCCCAGTGAAAAGTGCCCGTCAGTATGAAAGTACTTCTGGGAGAAGAGCTCTCCATGTCAAGGATTCAGGGGATCTGCTATTGGGGTTCTTGTTTTGATGCTAATTATCTCTAGCTAGAAGAACCTTCTGGATCTCAACTAAAATCTCTGTACAGGCTCAAAGACAAGAATACTGTCCATCTGTGAATATTCCACATCAAATTGGCTTTGTTTTCTCTTGAAGATAGTATTCCTCAACACCAGTTTATCAAATTGCATGTTCTGGATCCTGGTTGTAGAAATGATTTTGGCTCTTGTTCTGAAAGTTTATAAGGTCTAATTCTAGGCCCTGGTAACACTTTAGAAAAGTTCACTGAACTTAAGAGAAACCTAAACTTTCTGCCACTGGCTATGCGTGTTCACCTAAGCCAGCTGCCCCTCTGAGGGCAGGCTCAGGACAGAGCAGATGGTACAAGAGAAAGTTGGGCTTGATATTTAGCTCTGACTCAGTCCAGAGCAAACGGCCACTGCGCAGTGAGGACAGCCGAGGAGGGAACTTCCTTCTAGGGAAAGGCTGCTTGGTGGGAGGGGGCCATTACCAAGTATTTCTGGGACGTCCAGTCCTCTGAAAACCTCATCAAGAAAATGAATCAAACATTATCACATAAGGAGAGAAAACTGACCCAAGACCATGTGTCCTGGAGTCCTGCAAGGCCAAGCACCTGGGCTTAACCTCATCTGGCTCTAACTGTGTGAAAGGGTAGGGAGGTTGGATATGGAAGACAGAACCATGTTCTCTTACTTTTAGAGGCTGTCGAGAGCTGTCTACACTGGCAGACCACACACTGTTGTAGAATTTAATTGGGAACCAAGTTTTTTTGTGGTCCTCTAGTTCATTCTTGTCTTTAATGCACTTTTCTTTCTGCTACACTGATAGATAGCAGGCACTGAACTGACTGGGGAAAAGCCGATGATTTGTGTAGCCAGGACCCGCACCACCACGTGATGGAGCCTGGGACAGCTCCCTTTGGAGGAGAACTTTGCCGTTGCTGTGTAACAACCATACATTTAGCAGCTTGCAACAGTGCAAATTGATTATCTCACAGGTTCTGATACTTTTTAGCTGGATCCTCTGCTCTGGGTCTCATGAGGCGCTGATCAGGGTGTCAGTCAGGCTGTATCTTCATCTGGAGGCTCAACTAGGGAAAGACCTACTCCCAAGCTCCCTTGGGTTTTTGGCAAAATTCAGTTCCTTGCCGTTTTAAGACTGTGGGCTCCATTGTCCTGTTGGGGATTGGCCGGGGGAATTCACTCAGCAACTGGAGGTCATTCTCAGGTCCTTGCCACAAAGCCTCCTCCATCTCAAGAATGAAGAAACGTCCCTTGTGCCGAATCTCTCACATTTTGTATCTCTGACTTCTCCTGTGACCAGCCAGAGAAAAAACTGCTTTTAAAGAGCTCCTGTGATTAGGTCAGCCCCACTTGGAAAATCTCCATAATTTAAGGCCAGCTAATTGGGGACTTTAATGACATCTGCAAAATCCCTTCACAGCAGTACTTGGATTAGTGTTTGATCAAATAACCAGGGCCCAGGAATCTCTGGGGGCCATCTTAGATTTCTGTCAACCTCCATATCCAACAACCTTTCCTTAGCTCTTCTCAGGCCCGGGGCCCAGTTAGTGGCGAGAACAGAGACTGTCACTGGAATCTAGCTGGATTCCTTAATCTTTTAGTGGACTCTATATCCTATCCCACAGAGCAGTGTTCTTTCTTCTTCCTGCAGCACTTTTCATGAATACGAACAGTGGCACACATTTATTATCACCGTTTCACGGATGAGGAAACTAAGATGCAAAGAATTTCAGAAACTTTCCAAAGTGAGTAAGTGGCAGAGCCTAGAATCCAGGTCTGTCCAACTCCCAAGGCCAGAAATTCTGCTGTTGGGCTGCAGCTGTGTGAGGTTAACACCGCACAGGCAAAAAACACCATGCCAGAAATCGGGAAGGAAGAGCTGTGATTGGAATCAAGGAAGTCTGGCTCCAGAGCATATTCCTTTGCCACTCAGCAGACAGCCTGGCTTTGCACACCGAGAAGGTGAAAGCAACAGGCCACCCATCAGGCCCACGTGCAGGCACAGCGCCCTGGAGGAAATGTTCAGGACCTCTTTTGCTGAGTGTTGTACCAAGAGCTCCCAGGAAACGCAGAAATTCTGGGGTCATGGCTGTGTGGGGAAAGCCCAGGCTGTGGTGAGGCCTTGCCCACCCCCTTCGGGCCCCTTCCCACTCGCTTTCCTTTTGCTCACAGACACTTCTTCTGTAGTTTTGTGCAAACCTGTAGCTGTTTCACATTCGTGCTCTCCCTTTCTGTGTTGGGCCTTGATTCCATTTAAAAAACACTTCCACACACCAACCGGCAAAGCCAGAGAGAGCCCCCAGAGAGAGGATATCTGTTTGTTAACGTCCTGAACTTGGAGGGCTTACATTTTGGTCTCCAGGACAGGGTTTTTCCCAGTCATTCATTGTGGGTGCCTCAGCGCATGGGAAATTTTTGCGTAATATGTAGTTCTGTCCTACCCTGACACGACAAACAGGTTAAAGATGACTTGTGGGATACGTTCCTAATCCCTCCGTGGTGGGTGGGGAGAGCATGGGGGAGTAGGCTTTTTGGGGTGTTGGGTGGAGGAAGGAGAGCTGCCCACAGGCAGTGCCAGGAACTCCCAGATCTGCCTGGGCTGGCCCAGCTGCACGCTGGACGGGGCGAACTGCATCGCATTCAGGCTACTAGGATGTTAGTATTTTTCAATGCTCAGGTGATTTTTCCATGAATAACCTGGAAGAAGCTTGCCGGGCGAAGCAGGAGTGTTTAGGGAATGTGGGATGAAGCCGAATCACAGTTGGCATCACCTGACACTGGCCAGGACCCTCCCAACCCCCTTTCCTACACGGAGAGCAGTACCAACGCCCTGAGAGCTGTAAAGCGTGCGTGCCTGCCGTGCGCGTGCGCAGAAGAGTAGGCTGTAGTGAGTGGGGCTGTCGATTTCCTTTCTGAGCCTCTTTTCCTGCAGTCTTATGTTCTAGTTATGTGAAGCAGAAACTGAGAAGGAAATCTGAAGCTGCCCAAGAACAAAGGAACCACCTCCGAAGGGACGGGGCTTAGCCTTTGGTTCAGAAAATACCTGTTGCTGTCAGATTTATAAAGATGACACTTTCTAGGCAAAACCTGCAGGAGGCACCACTCAGATTGGGGACAGTGTCTCTGTGGCAGCTCTCTGCAGCCTCCCTTGAGGCTTTGCAGCCCCTTTTCGTTAATCACTGTTCTCCCAATTCTGTACCTTTGAAATTCACACCAAAGGCAGGATCGGGACATAAATCTGGCAAATTCCCAGAAACTGCAGCAACCCAAGCAGCAGGAGCCCGAGGTTCTAGTCCCGGCTGTTGCTAAACCTGTGTGGCCTTAGGCAAGTCAAGTCCTCCAACCTCTCTAGGCCTCAGTTTCCCCTCCAGAGCCTTTGACGGGTAAGGTCTCCAATTGCAACCCTGTCCAGGGAATCTTAAGACGGAGGCTTTTCAACTGCGCATGTCTCAGCCCTGATGAAATGAAGCAGCTCTGCACTCTTCAGGGGCAGAGTGGGAGCCAAGCCGTTCGGTTGCCTGAGTAGTCATTAGGAAGCCAGCTGTAAACTTGGATTCCCCTCGAGGACCACGGAGGAGCCCCACTGGCCCTGCCAGAAGAGCTTCTCTTTAAAACAAAGCTGTTACTTTCATGTTGCTGGCATCTGCTTTTGCTCTCGGGATAATTCAACCCTCAGGTGCCCTGATGTGGATACTGCAGGGGAAGGGGCGGGGGTGGGGTCCTGGAGGCAGCAGGCAGACCTCAGGTCCAGGTTCTTATTGGTTTAAGAGCCTTCACTCTCTAAGGTAATTTTCCCGACTTGCGCGTATCACAGGTTAATACCAGACCCATGCCTAATGATACATAATTTAAGACTTGTAAAAGCTGCCTGGGACTTGAAAGAAACACACTCTAAGCCAGGAAGGTTGTGCCCGGCATGCAAGAGCAAGTAACACAGGTGGAATTTATGTCCAAAGCAAGGGAGCCGCGCCCTTTTGACACACTCTCAAAGGGTGCCCTGCAGAGTGCCGTGAGACCTGGGGCCCCGTGAGCATCACCCCCACTTGCCCTTACTTTTAACTACCATCGGAAGGCAGCTGTTCACAAAGGGAAATTCGTTATTTTTAATAGTCCCAGAAATATCTCATGGATTCGAAGTGATGCAACAAGATTGCCCTAATGGTTTCTAACCTTTGTTTTTAATACTTCTGGGGCCGGCACCCTATAGAACTGCTGCAGGGCACCCTTCTGCCTCCAGTAACCAAGCTGTCTGTTGGCATTGTTGGAGACTGACATAGCCCAGGCCGGGATGTTTAGCTGCTTGTGGGGTGGAAAAAAAAATGTTAAGAAAAATAATTGTTGTTTTTGCAAACTATCTATTTAAAAACAGAACCTCAGGAAGCAGATTTCTGTTCCAATGCTAGGATGAATCAGAGCTCACAAAGTATAAATACACATTAGCAGGAGGAGGCTTCCCATAACCCAGTGCTTGTGTGTCTTCCCAGACCAGGAACCTCTGAACTCCTGCTTCTCATTCCCAGTAGAGGCAAGGAGCCGCAGCCGAGGCGGAAATGATAGAACATTGCCCAGCCGAAGTTGCAAGCTTCTGTAGGTCCGTAGGACCCTTTTACTCTTTAAAGGCAACTGGCCTTTAGCTACACACTGGCTCACTTTTGGATGGACAGGTGTACACTGTTGAGGAAGGTGGGAAACCCATGCTCTTGTTCCTTGGGCTCTTGGGCACCTAAGAACTCTTACCAAATAAGTTAACTTTGACTCACTGACCCCTCAGATCAGCCAATAAACATGAAGCACTTAGACCACAACTTGCTCAAGGGGCAGTATAATTATTTTACTTAAAAATGATGTCAGGTGGCAATTTAGCAACAAACTGGCTTGCAGGCTACTTAATTCAGTTTAACAAGGAAGAAAAACATTGTAATTAATGAAGAGCTTATACTTTAGTACTTTAGTAGAGTTGTTCTTAAATTTTACTATCCATAAGCCAGAGAGGAAGGGGAGGGAGGTGAGAGCTTCTTGAAAATACAGATTCCCTGGCCTTGGACTCTTGGACCGGGCCTGGGAATCTGCATGGAGAAAAACCTGCTTCCAAGTTATGCTTCTGAGTGTTGCCCAGTCTCACTGGACTTGTCATCAATTAAAATAGAGCCACCCACCCCCTTTTCTGATTTTACATTGTCTAAGTCTGGAATCTCAGCACAGTCAGCTTCGAGTTAATTCCTTACTGGAGTTTCATGGTATGGTCTAATGCTAGGGTTCGAGTTGGTCAAGTTTCTGGACTAAAAATTCTTTCTCTTCCAGGGTCTGCTTAAAGAGGGCCCAGGACATTGATGGGGAATGGGAAAGGTATGGAGTCCCTTCTTTTCCACCTCATCCCCAAGATAACCAGGGCTTCCTTGCCTGATTACCTCTACCTGGAGAAGGGGAAAACTGCCCTTTACGATTCAGGGCCTGGCTTTGAGCCATGCCTAGAGGAGCCTGATCTCTGCCTTCTCACTACTGAGAAGACTTCTTAAAACAACAAATGTGAATCTCAAGATCACTTCCCTCCTGAATAAAGAATTGCAGAGGCTCATTAAACTTTTTTTCGCTTGGCACAAAAGCACTTGGCAACTACCCAAGGAATTCTGGGGTCCTGAAGAATCCAAGTTCACAAACCACCGGAGCAAGATATTGCTTCGGGATGGTGTTTGAGTTGAGCACTGCTAAATCGGATGGTGTCCTGGCTCACTGGGTCTGTACCGGAGCACTTCTCCCTCCCTGTCACCCCACCTTGCAGAAACCAGCTGTCCACCGACAGAGATTAG
Organism: Phoca vitulina; assembly: GCF_004348235.1. NCBI lineage: Eukaryota > Metazoa > Chordata > Mammalia > Carnivora > Phocidae > Phoca > Phoca vitulina. The sequence goes on from NW_022589725.1 coordinate 22,641,758, forward strand.
GGACAGAAAGTACTGCTATACCAGAACAGGGAGATGTCGTGGGAACCCAGACTCGCCGGTGTCCAGGTCCTCCGGGCTGCCTTCCCAGCAAGCCCAAACGAACTGCTCTGGATTCTGACTCCTCAGTGCTCTGCTAGGAAGCTAAGGATATTTTTAAAGCCCATTGCCCCTTCTTAAACAGACGCCCATCAGAGAACATAGTTCCTAGCCTAGTAGAAGAAAACTTTCCCAAGGAAGAAGAAAAACCTATGCAGACCAGAGGTGGGCAGATGGCCTGACTGTGCAGTGCTAGGGGACAGTTCCAAGGAAGGTAAGCTTTGGCTTGCTCATCAACAGGGAACTCCTGGCAGCTTCACACAGCTGCTGGAAGCCATCCATGTGCCCGTCCCTGTGGCTCATCCCTGGCTACAGAGGTGCAAGAGGCAAAGCTTCCCCAACCCCACCTGTGATGTGGGGGCAGGACCGTTTTGGCCTCTGGCACCAGCAGCCAGAGGGAGAACCACAGTTCTCCTGTCCTAAACAGGTGCTGATGTGTGGCCTCTGGAACCTCCTCAGAGGCGGGCTACCTGGCACCCCACAGCTGCAATGGTGAGGCCACCCAAACACGGACTCCCTGGGTACAAGGTGATGAGTAGATGGCTCTAACCCCAGAAGCTTCTAACTACCACCTCCTGTGCAGCAAGGAAACCACTCTGGAGGTGGAAGCGTGCACAGAAGCCACAAGGGTGTGGTCCAGAATGATGGCAGAACATTAATATTAATCCAAGTAGCCAGGGGAGGGGGCGGCGGGGGGGGAAGATCGAAAGGACTGAATCTCCCTCTTCCTCCCCCAACACTAATTCCAAGCTCTTTAAAAACCCTTTTAGTGTGGTGGGCATTTCCCGTGAGTGCTCACAAACAATTCACCTCCACACTACAGGCCATTAATCCAGTGGTGTTTATTCAAGCAGTATTCACACTTGCTGTTGAATAACAAGGGAATCAATGCCCCCGAGATGGGGCTCTCTCACAGCTCTGGCTTCACAGCAGCCCATGGTTTTTTGAGAACTTCAGCTGAATTTCGTGGCTGAAAAGGCTTTCAGGTTTTCCTCCGTGCCCCTGTCAGGCGAGGCCTATTTAGCACACCCCACTTACCAAAACAGACTCGGCGGGGTGGCAAAGAGCAAGACAGAGCCAAGCAAAACTACATAAGCTCAGAAGAGGCCACACTGTTCCGTCTTTCATACAAAAAATTTAATAAATAGTACTTTTCAAAATTTATTGCCAGGAACAACACATCAAAGATGCATTTTTATGTTCATAACACTAATAGGACAATACAAAGTATCTTCACGGTCTCAATGGTGAACCAACGAAATTAACTGTTTTATAAGCCTTTTTGATCTTCAACTTTGTAATAGCATTTTGATTTCCTCATTTAAGGCAGGCAGTGTACTCTATGGCAAATCTAAACAGTGATCTTACTGGACATTTTAAGGTTCAAGTATTCAACTAGCTTATAAGAATACTCCCTAAATGCAGTAGACAACAACAAAAAAATCAAATCTACAAGTGGTTCAGTATTACATACGAATGGTGAAAAGAAATCAGAATTTACAAAATAAGATTAATTGTGTGAAGTTGGAAGCACACCAATTCAATATTTTTAATGATATTCAACCACTCACATTTTGGCTACGTAAAGTCAAAGCTCAAACTTGTTCCCTTAAACTGCTGTGTAGCCGATCACCTGCCTGTCTCTTTTCAAGTCTAAAGCAGACAAAAAAAAAAAAAAAAAAAAGAACCTGCTGTTCTAATTTTCAAACTGCCTCAGTCAGTCTTTAAAACGTGTTTTAAAGTGATGCTATAGAAGGTGTTTTAAACATCTGACGTCGTACAAAAAAAAAAAAATTCCACCAGTATTCCAGGCACTGAAGCCCATCCTATTGTTTTAAACTATTTCAAACACCTTAATTTTGGCTTATAGGCAACACGTAGTAAGAAAATAAGTTCAAAAAAAAAAAAAAAAGCCATACACTTACAATGCTATCAAAAACCTTCAACTCTAAACACGTACATATAAATAAAAAGGAATGATGTTTTAAGGCTCTTGATTATTAAGTTAATAAATCAAATATACACAGTGATTAATAAAAAAGAATTATTTACATAACTATACAAAATTCTACTTTTGACATTTTTCCTCTTTAAATTCTTCATTTTACCAGCAACTGCTGACATCAAAGTCCCCCCTCCCCCAACAACAAAATACAATAAAAAAAATAAATAATAAACTCATTTGTGATAGTTGCTGTGGTTCTGAGCTGCAAAGGCACTTTCAAATACAGAACTACTTGTACGTCATCATAAAACCAATATACACAAACAACTCAAGAGTCAATAAATATAAATAAAAACTATGATCCTAAGACTGCATCACCATCGGGACATCTGGCAGAAGTTGGGAGCTCAAGGCCCAGGGGCCGGGCGACCTCCGGGGAGCCTGGTCCCAGAGCTGGCGGCTGTGGGGGGGCGTGTGCCGGGGCACTTTGGACTGGTTTTTTGCATAGCTGTGAGATGCAGCATTTGATTTCCCAGCCAACCACAGAAACTACCATTGCCAGTGTAAGCCAGCTTGTCAGAACTTAAATTAACACAGGGTTCTAAGTCAACGACAGCCTCAGCCTGGACTAGGACACAACAGCTGAAGAACTACAAGCCCCCAGCACCCTCAGACTCTACCTAGCGGCAGCAGCACCCACTGTCTGCTATACGATGTACTCCATCCGGTTTAAGCTCTGGGCACTTTCCAGGTCTCTGTTGTCCTGTTTGTTTGTCCAGTTTGGGTGTTTGGCTGGCGTGCCGTTGGGGGGCTTCTCCTCTCGGTCTACCAGCGTGTACGCCGGCTGTTTGGCAAACCGGGCTTTCTGCTGGTGCTTGTCCATGTCGTCCTCCTCCACCTCAGAGTTGTGTGTCCTGATTTTTGACATTTTGGAGTTTTTGTTCTCGTAATCCTTGATGGGGACCGTGTTGGCCCCGTGCTTCTCGATGGGGTTTTTGATCTGGTTCAGCTGCTCCCGCACGTTGTTGGTGGTGTTGTCCTCGGAGGCCGAGTGAGCGTGGCTGCTGGGCTTCCGCCGCTTCCGCACGCACCAGTAGAAGGCCGTCACCAGGCAACAGATCCAAGCCACAGTTAAGACGGAGCTCAGCAGAGGAACCAGGAAATCTGTAAGGCGGGCACGAAACCAATTAACTCTCAAAAAAAAAAAAAAAAAGCCATCACACGAACAAAAGAATACCAGCAGTGGTGTGCTCCTGCCCATAATTCCTAAAAGGGGTGCCATGGGGACAAGTCTCTTTTCACAACCCCATATTGTCACTTCACAGCTTGATAAGTACAGAACCAGGGCCCTTGGGGACCCTGACACCTCTGTCCCCAGAGACCAGGCACAGCAGCCGCTCCTCGAGGCTCCCGGCTCCTCGGGCAGCAGCTCATTCGAGGATCTGGTTTTCAGCATTACCGGCAACCCAATCTGAGCATGCACAGCTCAAATGTCCCATATTCTTGCCTAGCTAGAACAACGGTGGTCAAAAGGGGAGTGTGGATGTCCCGCAGGGCCATCAGGCTGCCTATCCAGCCTGTGTCTCCCAGTGCTTAGGCCGGGCTGTCCCACGACACCGGAATGCCACACAGCAGGATTTGCCCAGCCACGAGCTCAAGGCGCAGCAATGCTCTGCCCTAGGGCTTTGCAGTGGATCTAGAGACAGTGCATGTTCTACAGGGGTGCCAGTTTCCGAGAGCACAGCTTGGCAAGAGGGAAAAAAGGTACCTCTACCCATCATCATAGGACCTTGCACATGGCAGCTGGCCCGTTTTTTTTCACCAGTTAAATAGTGGGGCAGCTGGAGAGGGGGAGGGCGGGGGTGGTCCTCAAGAGGGGAAACTGTCAGCTAATGCCCCACCTGCTGGATGGTGAGCCGAGATCGGATAGTCCTCCCTCAAGGGGACTGTCCCCACCTGCCCACCTACCCGTTCTGTTCTTCATAGGCCGCCTCTGCACTCGCACTTCGGCCACGGCAGCGATAAGCGAGCTATTCCCATCACGTTTACTAACAAGATCTATGATTTTGTCGGTGATCTCCTTGATAGGGTTTCCATCATCCCGTATGTCTTCGGCAGACTGGAAAAAGGAGAACGGTCAGATGCAGGGGCCGGGCAACACTCCACAGTAGCCGTTACTGAGTTACTGAACGCATGTGCCAAGCTCGGGTTCAGCGTCCTCACTCTATTTGGAGAGTGGCTAACTGAGGTTTGTGAACCACCCTGCAATCACGTAATGGAGTGTGACTGGGCCTCATACTTACAATGGCCACGTGTATTTCATTGTTCGCAGAAGGGGAAGGCTCACAAGCTATGTAGATTGAATATTCGGCAGAAACATTCTTTAAAATATTCAAATTCCTCAATTCACTGCAAATATGCTCCGTGGTGAGACCCTAGAATCACATTTAAAAACCATACATGTAAGATACTGGAAGAAGGGGGAAAAAAAAAAGAAAAGAAAAGGCTGATGTTTCCTTGGAAGTTAGGAACTTAAGCTAAGGAGAACAAGATCCTAGCTGGGATGCTCCTGCTTTGGAACAAGCAGACACACACCGCCATTCATTCCAAACTAAAAAAGATGTTGTTCCATACCGGTGACATCATCTCCTTGTTGAAGGTGAATGTGATGTTGGCACAATTCTCCTGGTAGTAGGGGTCAGAGGTACACTTGGTCTTCACGGGCTGGAGACCGGAAGACCGACACTCGCCCACACCCGTGCAGGGGCGGACGAAGCACTGGTCATCCAGGATTGGGATGCAACTCTGCCCGCTGGGGCACTCACTGTGCCCTTTGTGGAGCAGGCAAGGTCGAGGGCCACACCATACCTGGAGAGGGAGAGGAGAGGGAGATGGAGCATGCAGCTCAGGAGAAGCACCCGCAACAACTCCAGAATGCAGGTGAGCCGCGGAGGCCCTCATGCTCTACCTTGGAGCAGGCGATCCTTCCGTTCAAGCACCGGCAGGTATTGCAGTCATCGTCCCACTTGGCCCCGTCCGGTATCACACTCCCCATAGTGATACAAGGTCTCCCTGAAACTGAAAGGTAGGATGCCTGAGTAGAAGGGGTTTCCTTTTCTATAGACCACTCTCTCTTCTTCACTCCCTCTCTGTTAGGGAAGGATTATACCTCTGCCTTGTGCCATGGGACAACAGGTCTCCTTCCCTCACCTGCTGCCTTTGCATGTGGCCACATGACCACCTGGCTGGGCCAGTGCAGCCTTTGGGGAAGTGATGTGAGCAGAGTCTCTCACAGTTGGGCTTGGCCTCTTCCAAGCCCGCCATTTGCCAGATACGGCTGCTGGTCCAAGGAGGGTGAGGAAGCACACAGAACAGACCAGAGCCCAGCCTGCAGCACATTCTCACTCTGCCTGCCCTGCATGCCCACGAGCAGGACAATTCAATGCCTGCTCTAAGCCACGTTTTGGGATGGTTTGTCACACAGCAACGCTGCCCGAGAGTTGGACTGAAAACAGCTTCCCTCTTTGTAGGGGACCTCTTCAGTTTCCCCAGTCCCTGTGGCCCCCTCTGCATATCCCCTCCATGTTCTCTCCCTTAGCACAGTGCCCACTCGGGATCAAAGGGTAACTGTAGTGACTGTAGTGCCTGCTCACCCCACAAGACCCATTAGCAGCTGCAGCCTGACCCACATACCTTCCTGGCACTTGGCACCGCTGTGCCCTGGGGGACAGATGCACCGGTAGCCATTAATCTCATCCACACAGGTTGCCCCAAAGGCACACGGGGAGGACTGGCATTCATTGATGTCTAGGGAAAATGGAGATCAAGTTTAGGCTCCAGTGGGAAGCAATGATGTTTTTTCTAAGTTTTTACTCACCTCATATAAGCCAGAAAAGCATACAAACCGTAAGCATAAGCTTGATGAATTATGTAACCAGCACCCAAATAAAGGTACCGATCAGTACCCCAAAAACCCCTAGTCACTGCCCCTCACCAATCATCATTAGCCTGACTTTTGAGCAGCTGAGAGTCAGTTCAGGAGGCAGCAATATTTGATTAAATAGGCTTTTTATCAGATAGTACAACTCAGAACAAGGGCTGGCAAAGTTCTTGGAAAGGGTCAAATATTTTAACCTTTGCGGGCCATGTGGGCTTTGTCATGACTATGGAACTCTGTTGTAGCATGAAAGCAGCTTTAGACAGTACATAAAGGAGTAGCTGTGTGCCAATAAAACTTTATTTACAAAAAGAGGCAGTGGGCCAAGGCAACAGCTTGCCAACACAATTTAGAAACATGGAATAGACCAAATCTACCCCAACTTAGTGCTAAAGACCAGTCAGTCCCAGACTTAGGGATCTCAAGCACTAGTAAAATTTCAAATAATTTGGGGATGAGAACAACAAATACAGGTATCACTTCCCCCCCCCCAAACTAAAGGGCATATAAAAAAGTAGGAAAAGGCTCAAAATAAAGAGACTTTAAGCACCCTGAAAAACGATATTGCATGTCTCCTGTTTTAATCATTTCACCAAGGCCTGATCAAACCTTTGGAAACCACAACCCTAGTCCCATCCACTGCCGTTAGCTCGGTTTTCTGTGGCTAATGTCCACTTGCCCATAATTCCAGGGCAGTCATGGGGAAAAGCATGGTTTCCTTGGGGCCTCAGAATTAGATTAATCATCCAGTTCTGTGGCTGGTACTCCCTCCGCTAGAAGAGGGCTGGCTGTGCCACCAGGGGAAGGACCAGCAGGTACCTGGGAGGTTCCAGCCAGGACTGTTTTTAGCCCAGTGGGCGTGGGAGGTTATGTGCCTCTCAGGGCTAAAGGGATCAGTGACCTTAACCATTTTCAAGATGAAAAAGTGTCGGAGTTAGGGGAAAGAACACCACTGGCGAAACTAAATCGGGCCGATCCTTACTTATTCTGCAATCAGGTCCAGCAAAGCCGGGGGCACACTCACACCGGTACCAGTTGTCCCCATCCACGCACGTGCCACTGTTGTAACTAAGAAGAAAGCGGAGACTGCCTCAGTTACCGACCTCCCAATCCACGGGTCCATGACTCCACAACTCCACCAGCCAGTTCACCACAGGGAGCCATGCCAGTTACATTCGACGGCTCTCACCCTGGCCGCAATCCCCATTGCCTGGGGAGCTTTAAAAATAGTGGCGCCCGGGTCCCACCCCCAGGGAGTCTCAATCACAGGTCTCCGTTGCAGTCCAGGCATTGGGACTTCTAAAAGCTCCCCTGGTGAGCCTCGTGCACAGCCCAGGTGGAGAATCACGACTTGCAATGGAGACACAGCCGGCTAATTAAAGTGTGGTCCATGGACCAGCAGGACCAGCATCACCTGGGCGCTTGTTAGGCAGGGTCTGCAGCCCCACCCAGACCTCCTGCAGCAGAACCTGCATTCTAGACAAGATCCCTGGGGGATGCCCGTGCATGCTGCAGCCAACAAGGGCTGGCTTCGAAGGTAGTCATGCTTACCAGGGATGAGGACTGCAGTCATTAGTATCTGAAAAGTAAAAAGACAACTTAATATACCGAGGCCTTCACCAGGCAAAGCAGTTTTAACCCTAAGTAGAAATCCCCCTTATTTCCCTAATACCTATACGATAGAGCTGTAGTTTACACCAGCAAAAGGCGCTGAAGACCTCCGTTCAATTGGAACCAGGCCCGCACCACCCGTTTGTTCCCTGTGCCGTGGGACACTACACAGGAAGAGGCCCCGCTCAGGGCGGGCAGGGGGCTGTGAGAATGGAAGGAGACAGGCTGCTGGTCAGACCCACGCTGGGAACCGAGACACCATCTGTCTCCACTTATCTCCTCGGCGACTTTCTCATGCCCAGGTCAGGGCTGCAGTCCATCAAGTGCGTTAGAACAGACCCAGGTGATGCAGAAGCAGACATCAAACAGCTCTGCTTCTGGTTTCCATCGCCAGTCCCTGAGGCTGTCAGGCTGTGCTCCTGCAGCCCTCGCAGAGTTCAAGGCGCGTGGGGCAGGGGGACACTCACTCTGAGTACAGATGGGCCCTTCCCAGCCTTCTTTGCAGACACACGTGAAGGAGTCCCCGTTGACCACACAGGTGGCCCCGTTATGGCAAGGGTTGGGCAGGCAGCTACTGTTTCGGGCTACAAGACAACAGACAAGACCACCTCCCTGAGGATCCAAGGACAGTTCGGGGAGCCAAGAACCGGACCCACCACGACAACAGTCCTAGGTGTTGAGATGGCCACACCCACAGCCAACCCCGCCTGGGGCAGAAAGCTACCTATGTTGCAGGTCGTCCCTTCCCAGCCTCCAGGACACATGCACTTGAAAGCGTCCCCTTCGTCAGAGCAGGTGCCACCGTTGTTGCAGGTGGCTTCGTCACACTGGCTGTCACCTGGAGGAGGGGGACCTCGTGTGAGCCCCTGGCCAGCCCCCTCACAGGAGACAGAGGGTGGGGGGGGGGGGGACCGTGGGGAGGGGGACCATGGAGGGGGGTCCTCCCAGCCAGCTACCACTTACGCGAATGGCAGGTCTTTCCTTTCCACCCGTTTTTACAGTCACAGTAAAAGTCATTGACAAGGTCACGACACGAGCCCCCGTTGTGGCAAGGATTCTGGCTGCAGTCATTAATATCTAGGATCAAAGAGGAGACGCCCAGCTCAAGAAGCTTCCAGAACTGTTCACGGCATGTAAGAGCCGCACCCTTCCTAAGGCCACCTCCACCCCACGGTCCAAGACCAGCTGAGCAATCCCGGGACTTCGACGCCTTCAGTCTTCTCCAGGAGTAAAGGAACCCTCAACCAGGTTATTTGTGACACCCCAAGGTGGCAGGACAGGGACAGGCCTCTGTCGCTCCCATGGAAGTTAACGTCAGGACAGGCACAAATTACGATCGCAACAGAAAGAGGATTACTTTCTCTGCAAGCGGGGCTATTTATCCTAATTACAGTCTGCCACCACAGCTCCTCGGCAGAAGCTCCTCCCCCCTGGCTTCCTCGGCATTCACACGTACTAACAGGACGCAGGCACTGCTATCCCAGGCCAAGAACAGTTGGGGTCTCACGGTCTCATTCCCATAAAAAAAAGACAAGCCTCCCATGAGGATTCTCCCCCCCCCCCCCCCGCCGGCGTCCCAGAGCTGTCTGGCCCAGAAGGAGCACACACTCACTGGTTTCGCAGTAGGCCCCCTCCCAGCCATCACTACAGATGCACTTGTAGGAGTTGACCCCATCGATGCAGGTGCCGCCATTTTTACAGGGGTTGCTCTCACAGTCGTTAATATCTGTGAAATGAAGACACAAAAGCTGGTGAATAAAGGACACCCAATGCCATAGCCAGGCACTGGTCCCAAGGCCACCTCCTGAGAAATGAGGGGCCAGGGGGCACCTCAACACTCTCAACTCCATCAGGACCCTTTCTCGAATTCAACAGGCAGCTTATCAGGCAGAAGCCTCCAGTCTGTTTTATTTAATGCCTCATAGGCTAAGCTACTTGGTGGGAGTGGGGAAGAAACTCCTACAGAAAAGTGGGACCACCCAAACTAGGAAGATTCCAGAACATAAGCGTGCCGAAGGGTCAAGGTGTCAGTGATCTCATAACTTAAACACAACTCGGTCTCAGGTCCTAGATGCAATGGTAAGCCTTCACTGGTCTCTGACTGAAACAACTCAAGCTCAGATGCTCCCCGAGCTGGGCAGAGGCGGGGGGGGAGGGCGCACCCAGCCCCATTCCCCGAAGAGGGGTCTTACTTTCATGGCAGTACGTTCCAGTGAAGCCTTTGTTACAGTCACAGGTGAATTTGCCTCCCGACTGACTCTTGCACTTCCCGTGGGGACCACAGACGTTCGAGGAAATATACCGCACCCCCTCGGGCGTGTCGTTGGAAGCCATGGCCACTGTGCAGCTGTCAATCACTAGAAGACAGACGCGGGATCAGATCACGGCCAAGGACCCCTAAGACACGGCATTCCTAAGCCAAGGACCTACGCCAAGCTTGCTTTCCTGGAGACAGGCACCCTTTGGCTAAGAAAGGTAAGAAATCAAGAGGCACCTCGGGGGCCAAGACTCAGACAGTGGGCCACATCACACTGTGACAGGCCAAGCTGAGACTCCAGGCAGACAGAAGTTTTCTTTTTTTCCAGGCATTTTCCCCCTAGGTGGCTAAGAAGCCTACGTGTCTGTGGGCCCCTCTCCTCCTCCCTGTGACATCTCAGTCTGGCAGAAGCTTGCTAAAGGAAGCAGGACCAGCTATACTTCCTGCGTAATCAGACTTGAGCAAGCGGGAAGGACACAGATCTGTAAAGCCACGTCCCCTAACAGCAGCCATGAGACAGTGCAGAGAGCAGACATTTCCACGGCCGCAGAAGGTTCTGGCAGCGCTGCTTTGAGGAATGTTTCAGTGCTGCACATCAGCCCACCCCAGATGAGGCGTGCTCTCCCCCGGGCTACGTGTGGACGTGGTTCTCCCACCAGCGGGCCAGAAGAGATGGCTTCCACATGCTCTGGCTTCCCTAAGCGGTCAGGTTAGGGGCCTTCGGTCTCACCTACATGGCTTCTGAGAACATCGAGGGGGCAGTGGCACCTGGGGCAAGAGGAGGGCGCCTTGGAGGCCAGCCTGGAGGGCAGGTGGGGCAGGTACCTTCACAGGGGGTCGTGCGGCAGTGGTCTTTAAGGTGGGAGCAGTTCTTGCCCTCGTAGTCCTCGGGACACTTGCAGAAATAGTCACTGGCACGGTTGTAGCACTGGGCGCCATTCTGGCAGGGATTGGGCTCGCAATAATCTATGTCCAGCTGCAAGGAGCAGGGAAGGGGGAAAGGAAACGAGGTGTGACTCGAACTGCTCTGGGGCAGGAGGCACTGGAATCGGACCCCTTCACCTCCTGCCATTAGGAGAACACCCTACATAATACACAGTTACGTCCTAGAGACCGTCCAGGGACACACGGGCAAAACGGGGCAGAGTGGGAGAGCTCGGAGTCGGGGGCACAGAGTCAAATCGACAGGCTGCTGACACTATGAGGAAAACCACTCCTCGCTGTCCTTCCACCTGCATTCACCTAGCAGCAGTCCCTGGTCCCTGGATGGTAACAGACTTCATGGCGACTCCACAGAGTCAGGAGGGGATGGGGGTGGGGGGGAGGGAGGGGAAGGTGGGGGGCAAGAGGAGGGGGAAGAGGGAGCTCTGCTGTAGAAACTTGGCCTTTGGAGGTTCTAGCACCGCTCACCTGACAGAGGTTTCCAGAGAAACCAGTGGGGCACAGACACTGGAATCTGTTGATTTCATTCTGACAGTGACCCCCATTCAAACAGGGGTTGCTGGCGCATTCATCGATGTCCCTCTCACAGTGATCGCCTGCATAGCCAGGTGGACAGATACAGCGATAACCGTTAACCAAATCCTGCAAGAGGAGAAGGGGGAGAAACACATGCTTTTGTCTCTGTACTCCACGAACACAGGGCTGTGACAGTCCAGCATGACTGCCAGGGTTCCACTGATCCACTGAAATCGCTCAGTGCCCAGCCTCTCGAAATGTGTGAGAGGAATTTCCAAGTGCATGCCTTTGGGATGGCTCCCAGGAGGCTGGGGGGGGGGGGGGGGGGGGGGGCGGCCGTTAACAGGAGCCCAAGTGAAACTTCCAGAGAATCACTTTTCACCTGCATTTTTTAATCTCAGAGGGACAGAGCCCTCCCAGGGTCACATACACAGATTCGTGTCAGTAAGGTTTTCATTTTAAGCCAAGATTTACATACCCGACAGGAGGCATCATTCTGACACTGGCCAAGGCAGTCATTAATATCTGAAAAATAAACAAGTCATCATATTAAAGAGGCAATTTACATTGAAATTGGGCTTAATTGAAAAGCGTTCTCCGATCAGGACAGATAAAAACCTCAAATCAGATTTCCTGTGTGCTTCCCCTGACATAAGGTTATTACACTGGGTGGGACCCCTCCCTCATCACACCAGACTGAGCAAGTGAAACTTCACATCATTGTTTTAGCCACCTTATCAGCATATGGCTGTTTTACCGGCTAATGAGCCTGATAAAGTGCCATGTTTTCATTTCTGCCCTGATCACTCCCTCTCCAAAAACACTGCCTCTCCGAGGTTTTCCTTTTACCACTCAAGTCTTCGAGCTGGAGCTGACATACGGGCTGAGAAAGCCTTCAATACCCAAGTTCCACAAAAATCAAAATCGAAACAAAGGTACTCACTTATGTCACAATTCTGACCCGTCCAGCCCGGGAGGCAATCACAGTAGTAGCTCGCAATCAGATTCTTACAGGATTTGGCATTTACACAAGGTTTGGCCTCGCATTCATTTGCATCTGAAAGAAAATGTGGAGGGGCAGTGAGAAATGGAAATTTACCCCCACTTCCCACCCCCCCACACACACACACAAAACACCCTATCGATAGTTTCTCTGAACCGGGAGACATTTTAATAACCTAGCTAAATCACAGATACTAGGTTCCCACTACTTTGAACAGCTGATACCTCTCCCTAGCCACTACCCAATAAGGAATGCTAATTGATAACTTTCCGGCTGCTGGTTAACAACTGGCCCCCAACAGGAGAGCAGAAAGCCACCAGGCATTGCTGTGCGAAACTCGCCGCAGCCTAGTTGCTGGGATTTAAATGTGGCAGGAAGAATGCAGACAGCTCATTCCTCATGAGACCATCCCCGTTTGGAACCCAGCTGAACACTCCTCGGACAGACGATAGACATGGTTCAAGGAATCCCACGACTTTCCCACAGGGCCTAAAAGAGCTAGGCCATTTGTATTCGAGTTCTCTCTCCCAGGCCCGCTGGACTCTTGACAATAAATTACTTTTTAGTATGATGGTGTGCAAACTCACACCACTAGCCACATGCTCATCTTCCCTAACAGCTTGGGTCCTCAAAGCCAACCTTGGTGCAGGAATTTCCTTACCTAACTGGCACGTTTTGCCAGTCCACTGGGGTGGGCACACGCACTTGAATCCATTAACCAAGTCCTGGCAGGTGCCCCCGTGGGAACAGTTATTTGGAGAACAGTCATCAATGTCTGTTGGACAAAAGGGAAAAGGGTTGGCAATTTAATCTCCGTCTGTTTGACAATTAGATAATTTAATGCCAACCCTCACATGAGGGGCCTTCACTTAAGGGCCAGACACCTGCTGTAAGTGACTGCTATGATGATAAGGCCTGATTTTAGCTTTAAATCCTCCACTGCCCCAGTTCATTTAATCCCCGACCTAAGCAGCAGGGAAAGCCAGCTGGATCCCCAGAGCATCAACCCACCGGGAACATGGGACATCTTGCTCTGCCTACTCTGTATTTTTGAAAGAAAAGTTTCCGCATGGCTCAGGGGTAGCCAAGAAGAGGTAAGGAAAAATAAGTCTTCTTTACTGGTAGGAAACTTCATCTCATTTGCTCAGAGTTTTCCCCAAATTACATAGCTGGGGTCCCCACCCCCGTACTTCTGCACGGGACTATAGTGGCCTCTTCATTCATCTGCTGCCCACTTACAAAGGATCAGGCTCTCTCTGTGAACTTGCTTGTGGGTTCTTCACAATCGTAGGGGATGGCAATTGCTCCTGCCCCGTCTAAACAGGGCCCGGGGAGGTAAAGACCAGTTCCCCAAGAGGCAGGCAGGGCGACAGTACCAGCCCCGGTGCCCCGACCCCGGAACCCACATTCTTCACCAGGCATGCTGCTCTCAGGGTCCTGCCAACAGTGCTCCTCAGGCCCGGCTGCACCTCAGAAGCCCAGGTGCTTGTTACAGAATGTGGACTCCCCAATCCTGAAGGGAGACTGTGCGGACCCCACATCTGCACTGTCCAGCACCCCAGTGGTTCTGACGTGCAGCCAGACCTCGCAGCCATGACAACTCCCTAGCCTAGGTCCCTCTTTTGGGGCCACCTACACCCCTGACCAAATTCAGGAGTGACCACCTCCCCTGCGGGCAGCCGAGTCTCCATGGCGGCAAGGAGAAGAACTAGGACTCGATTCCATGGAGGCAGAGCTCCAGGGAGCACACGAGAAGCACACAAGAGGGACGGAGGTGTCCCGTGGAGAAGTTTCTCCCAGTAGCCGCCACACGTACTAACTTAGTGCGGTAGGGGGAGAGCGCCCGGAGACTTCCAGCGTAAAGGCTGGAAGCCCAAGCCAGACCCACCGGACACCCCTCCCACCAAGACAGACCCATCACGGAGACCTGACACTGAACCCAGCCCAGGTCCCCACCCCCACCCCAACACTCGATATAGCGATCCCCTGGAAAAGACCCAGGCCAAAGCCCAGACTTACTTGTGGAACACGTGGGGCCCGTCCAGCCAGGAGAACACTCACACTCAAACCCCAGCGAGGTCTCCCTGCAGCTGCCTCTGTTGTGGCAGGGGTCAGACAGGCAGGCGTGCTCCGCTGTGAAAACCAGGAGGGCAGTCAGCAAGGGACTCCCGCTTGTGGCTACCTATGTCCTCTCCCCGCAGCCAAGTCCCAATGCCTGGGCCACCACCAGCTCAAGCTCGCTTCGAAAAAATGAAAGCAAGCACGTGCTATAACCCTGCTGCGTCTAGGGAAGACAGGAAGGCCCCTTTCACCCCGAGTGTCTCCAGCCACATTCCAGGGCATCTCCGAGCCCGGGCCACCGCGTGGCAAACACCCCACCCCCCACACTAGGCAGCATCGCCGGAGACCCTCGCGCTGCTTGAAGGAAGCCTCGAAGACCCACAGAACTGCTGGGATGGCAAGTCTTCACTCTGGAGGCTATTTTCATCTTTTTACGAATCCTCAAGTGTGTTGTTATTTTTTAAGCTGAGCGTACCCAAAAATTAAACGAAGGGCTCTCGGTCCGCCTGGACCACTCACCGATTTCACAGTTGGATCCTGAATAGCCCTCAGGGCACGAACACTGATACTTGTCGGGACCCGTGTTGCTGCAGGTTCCCCCGTTGAGACAGGGCTGGCGGGTCCCGCAGTAGTTGAGATCTGCCAGAGACCCCCGGACGGCAGTGGCTCAGAGCGGACGGTACAGGCTGCCGAGCTGCCATGTTCCCAGCGCTGCCCCCACCCCGCCCCCACCAACCAGAAAAAAAGATCCCAAACCACGGCGTGAAAGGCAAACCTTAACAGATTCAGAATGAAAACCCCTACAAATAAAAATAAAAAGAGAAAACCCGATTACGGCCGCCCCACCCCTGAAGGTCTCCGGCGTCTCCCGCAGCCCCTGTTCTGCCCCAGGGTCCAGTCCCCGAGGTGCGTACCTTTGTCGCAGAGCTGGCCGCCCCAGTTGGTCTCACAGAGGCACTGCCAGGGCTCGTTACAGGTGCCATGGACACACCCAGGGTGCGGGATGCACTTGTCACAGTACAAGCCTTGCCAGCCGTACTGGCACCTGGGGACAGACCGCACACCCCCGCTTTAGTCCTTACAACATTCGGGGAGAT
The DNA here is from genome assembly GCF_004348235.1 of Phoca vitulina. Taxonomy (NCBI): domain Eukaryota; kingdom Metazoa; phylum Chordata; class Mammalia; order Carnivora; family Phocidae; genus Phoca; species Phoca vitulina. The sequence continues at coordinate 22,657,223 of NW_022589725.1, forward strand.
CTGTGCCCTTTAAATGCAAGGCTAAGAAGTCCAGGCCTTTCTGGTCTTGTTTCATTTTCGGTAACAGGACAGTCAGACTTGCAAGGTTTGTGCGGGGGCTCCGTCTAAACAAACATTTTCGGTGGTTGGGCTGAGGTCCCCTCCCAGGCGACTCGCGACAAAAGCAGGGCTGTCTGGGGAGAGGCCGGCGGGGGCTGCCCTCACAAAGCCACTCTCTTCTCAGGCTCACAGGGCTGGGCGAGGGTGGGGGCGTGGAATAAATCAGTTCAGGGCCCAGCCGGCTACGGAGGCCACGGAAGGACTCTCGGGTGACAATAGCCGTGTGACAGTCTTCGCAAAGGCGGCCTGGCTCTTTGTCTAAACAGCAAGTCACGACCCCAGTGCTCAAAAAATGCAACAAGACACCCAGGGCGGCAGGAAGCCGCCTCCCGATGAATCAAACAAGCGGGGGAAGGGGGCACCCTCCTCTGGCAAAGAGGCGGCGAAGATCTCGGAACCCACTTCTGCAGGAGAGTGAGGGAAGCCACAGCACTTGGAACCAATCCCATAGATAATTTATGGCCCACTACCGGGGCTGCTTACGCTAATTCATTTTATAGTTATTTCTCACTTTGCGGGGGGAGGTCAACTCGGTTTATCTAGTATTGGGGAACAGAGTCAAGTTTCCTTTATAAGCGCCTCATTAATCGGACTCTTTTGAGGCCAAATGGTGCCTTTGATCCCCAAACAAAAACACAAACATAAACCTTCACCTGGGGTGGGCGAGAGGGCAGAGCCTCCACCACCCTCCCCTCAAGTTTCAAGCCCTGGGAAACTCTAACTGCCCTCTCAAAACTCGAACTTTGACAAACAGGAGAAAGCCCGGGGATGGTGGGGGTGAGCATGGAACAGGGATGGGCAGAGCATTTCTAGAACAGGACCTGGGAAAAGCCACAGTGAGAACAACCAGCACCCTCCCCCAGCCCGAGCCACTCAGCTGTAACGTTGGAAAACAAGCACCCTCAAGAAGGGAAGGCTTTCCGTTTCCAGAGAGCCAGAGGCAGGCTAGCAAATTCTTATCCTGGGAAAATTATAGGGATCCAGCTAATAGCTAATCACCCACGGCCAAGAGTCAACTTAACCCCTGAGAACACTGACTAACCACTTCCTAACTTCCACAAACAAGCCGTCCACACCCCAATTCAAAGAACCCCCAGAATGTGTGGTTTAAACTGAATCAGACGGAGGGTTCGGCTTTATGTAAAACAGAACAGCAGCCTAAATGACCGTGACCATTCAGAGCAGTAAGAAAAAAAAAAATTTCTACCGAATTTTTTTTTTTTAAATAGTGGGGACACTCAAGTTAGCGGGACTTGGGGGAGGGGGGTTTCATTCAGTAAAAGATTGATTATCTTAGCTTGAAAGCTATTAAAAGGGAACTGATTTGGAAATAGCAGTATTCTTACTGTGTTCTCTAACTCCCTTCCAAATTATGGATGGCTACACCTCTTCAATTTGCCTAATAAAAGCAAGAAAAGGCAGCTGAGGACCCAACCTCACCTCTTAATTAATGAGAGCTGGATCCCCAAGCATAAAGAAGAAACCACAAGAGGCCATGGATGACTTCAAAAGAAAACAAATAAAAATACTGACCCTAAAAGAGGCATCCACAAAGTTATCCCAGTTTAATAATATATGATTAAGGTTCTCATGAGAATTTGAAGTGACTTTCCTCATACGATGATTCATCATTAAGTTTGATATTATTGGCAGGCTTGCAATAAAGCAAGCATGTGCACCCAGGAGAAGGAATCTAAGTCTACTTGGGAACAGCAAAACCAGTGAAGTTTTCTCATGTGGGGATTTAAAAAAAAAAACAAAAACAAAAAACCACCGCCTCTGTAATACACAATCCATAAGACAACTTTCAGGTAACTCGCCACTCAACTATTTCTGGAGCAGGACGCAACCTGAACTTCCTCGGCTAGAAGGTTCTGTTTTGATTTTCTTTCAAGGTAGGCAGAACAAGATGGGCTGGGAGACTATGCAAATGACGTGTGGGAAAATCGCACCTTAAGTAAATAAGGGCACTGGTGCGTGTCTGGGCAGGGAGTGGGAGGGGAGACTTCGAAAGAGAAAGGGCTAAATTCTGGAAACAAAGCCTGTTGTTCTGGCTGGGAGGGCCCTCCCCTGCGCAGTGGCCTGCCCATTCTGATGACAGTAGCAGAAATCGCGGTCGGCCTCCACTGATATTCATCTGAGCGGGGAGCGGGCCCAGAGTCGCTAATAACGCTGCCGATCTGACATTCTCTAGAACACCCTTAATTAAGAAGGGTGAAGGCAGGTGGATTCCTGCTCGAACTTTGACAGCAATGCTGTCAAATACGACACTCAGTGGCCACCAATGCGGCTTAGTAGGCGAACCCCCACAGCCTTCCAGAAAATAAACTTCTCAAGTGGAGGAAGAGACCATTCCAGGTCACCCTGGTTTTATTTTACTTCCAGCTGCCTTAGTTCTTAGTTCTTCAGTGTCAGACCTCAGAGCTCAGCGCCCTCCCGCTGCACAGGAGGGGAACAGATGCGGTGGTGGAGACGCAAAGTCAAGACCCCAGAGAATGCTCTGTAAAGCAGCAGTCCTCCAGATACACGGAGCAGCACGATCGTTTGGTGGGCTCGCCAAAATGCAGATTCCTGGGCCAAACCCTGGCCTGGGATTCAGTGGGTGTGGGGTGGCACCCGGGAATCTGCATTTCGACAGCTCCTCTGTTAAATCGGGGAATTAGCGACGTGGGCACTGAGGTTTGGGGCAGCAATTCCCAAAGTATGGTCCTACCAGCAAGAGTGGCATCACTGGGGGGGCTCGTTAGCAATGCAGAGACTCAGGCCCACCCCGACCTGTGGACTCAGGCTCTGCATCTTAAGAGCTCCAGGTAACGTGAGTTTGAGATGCACTGGTTTAGACGGTTTTGTAGGCCTCCCATGGCTCAAACCAGGGTGGCTTCTGGGGCACAAGTGATAGGCCCCAAGGACCCTTTCAGTGTCACACTAGATGTGCTAATCCTTCAGATCTGGGAGGAGGGAGAGTAAAGTGTGAGATTGTGTCAGAATGCCACGGACACCAACGCCGTTTCCTGAAACAAGCCTTTCCCAAATGGGCATAATGTACGTTTCAAGAAGGTTCCAAAAACTGTAATCATGAAGCAGTCGGGGTGGGTCTCTGTTTGGCTTCTGCATTGTCCGGGACCATAAAAGACCAGACTTCAAAGGCCGGCAGCAAAAGTCTACATTCATCAGGCTCAACTGACAAGATTCCAGCGCAGCCATTAACCTCTCAGCACCGGCCGGCTCCCGCCTGCAAAGGGGCCAGGAGATTGTACTAATCCCATTCTAAAGAATGCTCCGCTGTCCCCTAGTGATGGGAAAAGTGGGGGAGGGCTGGGAGACGGAACCAGGTTGGGAGAGGAGACAGACTCAAAGAAACCCACATCCCTCCATCTCATCCATTAGCACTTTAAGGGGAAGATTATAAAAACGTGTTATCAATTTACAGAACAGTTAATACATGACGTCACCGACTATGCCCATAAGAGTTTTTTCTCTTCCAAGAGAGAAGTGCGCACATTCCACCAGACAGCTGGTATAATTTAATAAGCTTCGGATGTGCCTATTTGACTTTTTTTTTAAGCTTTCTTGCCCTCCAAAGAAAAAGAGGCATATTCACAATAAATTCAGTCCCCCTCTTGCATTAAAGGATTAAAAAAAAAAAAAGTTTAGTCATTTACCTGCAGTCACCTGGGAGTTTGCAAGACCCATGCTTGGGACTACAGCCCTGTCGGCAAATAGCTGTAAAAACAAAACAAAACAAAACAAACACAGATGAGTCAAGCACACTGTTTCTTGCACCACCACCATCATGAGAATGGCCTAGCACATTAAGCCTACAAAATCCACAACTTTCAGAGATCTCATGTCAAGTCCATTGTAAGGAGAGGAAAATGGGAGGTGCCCAAACAGCAAATCCAGCTTTAAACTTCAAGGCCATGCTAGCAGATCTTCAAAACATGATACTACTCAGGGACAAAATGCAGGCAAGTCGATGTGAGGAGGCGGGCGGGGGGGGGGGGGTGGTCTTCATCCAGTCTCTCTCAACAATAGCTATCCTGCTCCCTGTCAATTCCCACCCTCTCCAAAAGAACAGAAGCTGTGATCCCTCCTCATTTCAACCGCTCTGTCCCATGAGGGGCACATTCAGAGGAGTCCCAGCCTCCTTAACCCCCACACCCCCACCCCCTAAAAACGTCTGATGGTTCAAAAATCCCATGGGACTAACAAAGCCAACCGGGCTGACTTCATTTGGCAGGCTAAATCCGGAGGCCAGGTCGGGTGGTACTTTTGCAAAGTATCCTCGCAAAGCAATTCTGCTTCCTTTATTTAAAAAAAAAAAACATTTGAACAGATGGTAAAAAATACTAAACATGGTTTTTAAGTAATTGTTCCTGATTTTTAGAACACCAACTACTTTAAGTACGTCTGACAATTCTTTCATTTGGATCCCAGAAATGCCATCCTTTTAAAACTCTAGTGATTTAAGAAAAGCTCAGGAGACCTGCAAATTCCTCTTTGTCCTGCCCTTCAGTCACAATTCAAAAACTCCCTTTTTGAGTGCATCCTGAAAGAATTTACCAAATTAGGTGAAATAAGCAGAGTACAGTCATGTTTGGAGGGCCTACTCTGGTCAACGAGAATTACCCATTTACTAAGAATTAGAAGCTTTGTAAAGATACAAACCACAGATGATGCTGTGAACATCTGTGACTATGCAGTTAAGTCCCTGAATCCCAGAAGAAGGGCTGGGACAACGGACAGCACATCTGCAAGCTTACACTGCTGTGATGGGTCCAACTCTACATGAGTCTGAAAGCTCGGGTTCACCACTCAGCCCTTCCCCCTCAATGCCATGGCCCCCGAGATGCCCCATGAAAGCTTGCCACAGGCCACATGGAGCTCAGGGGCGTCATTTCCTACAGGATCACAAGTTCAGGCACAGAGCTAACCCTGACCCATTTGGCATCTGTTTTGGGTCAGGTTCCTTAGAAGCAGAGCCTGAGACAAGGATCTGGGTATAAGAGAAGGGGGCTGAAGGCAGCAGATGGGGCAGGGGAAGGAGCTGAGCAGGGGGTCTCAGCTGGAGTCTGGCTTCCACTTGATCCCAGAGGAAGCCCTGGAGTGTGAACTGTAGCATGGAGTGCAAGAAGGTTGGGGGGGGGGTGCCTGGCCTTTGTACCTCCATCTAGTCATTCACAGACTGTGAGCTGGAGGGAAGAGGCATGGAGTGGCTGTCTGGCCAAGGCCAATGCTCTAGAGAAGGAACAGCTGTGAGCTGTTAGCAGCCAACACGGGGGTGGGGTGGGGGGGCACCAACAGCATCTTTGTGCCTCAGGCCTAGAGGAACAGCCCAAACATCTCCCCCTCCCCACCCGAGACAGCCACTTGGCTGGGTGGGGACAGAACCTGACCCCAACGGCGACAGCCCCTCAGAGCTGGTAATAACCCACGCAGGTTATGACAGGCCCACGCACCTCTGTTACACTCTGGGCCCATCCAGCCCTCCATGCACGTTTTGTTGCCATTCAGGTCGCAGGCATAGTGTCCAAAGAAGTCATCTCGGGGTCGGCAGAACTTATTGCAGCCAAAGCCGTAGTAATAGTCATCACAGGTGACGCGGATCTGATACTCAAAGTGGGCAACCCCTGTGTTCTGCTTCAGCGTTTGCCACTGCCTACTGGGGTTTATCATGCCCGAGTGGGAAGCCTTCTCAATAATGCTGTCAGGCTCTAGAGGCAAAAAATAAATAAATAAAAATTAAAAAGCACTGATGCATCAACAATCAGAGCCTCTCCCCTGACCATTTTGCCTATTTCACAACAACGAAAACAAAGGCACATGGTACAAAATGCGAACAGTATTCAAAAGGGCAGAAAAGTGCAAAGTCTGTCCTGCTCCCCAGAGGCAACCGCCTTCACGTTTATTTACCCTTGTTAATGGGTGCATAGTATTTCCCTGTCTGGGAATACAGTGAAATACATTCACCTAGTTCCTGACAAAGGTGCATTTAGGTTATTTTGACATTTTACAATTCAGCCAAGCCACAACGAACATCCTTGAACCCATCAGCCCGTGTGTGTGGTTCTAGCAGTGAGAGACCTTCTAGAAACGGAAGTGCACCCAATCCATGTCCATCCAGCCAACCACGAACTACCACGAATGAAGCCCCATCAGCCTGTCGTTCCACCTGCACGGGAAACTGGGTTTCCCAACAGCGATGCCAACACAGTATAGATTATCCAACTTTCTGATCTCCGCCTGATAGGTAAAGAAGTAGCTCTTACTTTAATTAGCATTTAATTAAGGGATGGTGAGCACCCTTCCACGTGCTTACCAAGCCATCTGCAGCTGTTCCTGCGAACTGTGACCTGTTTCTCTCCTTTGCCAAGTGTTCTATTGCAGTGCTGGGCATTTGCAAAAGCTCTTTACATATTATAGAAAGCACCTGATTCCAGGTAAAGGTTAGCAAGCCTGCTCTTCTGGTTTTAGAGTCTCGGATCTTGATTTAGAAAGACTTGGTCTACCTTCCAAACTCTTCACTAGAAGCCAAGGGGTAGAGTTAGGTTTTTAAAAAATGATAAACTTTGCCACCTTGTCAGCAGCTGGCCCTTGTGACACGGACTTGAAGCATCTCACCTTTCACCTTTGCCCAGAAGGCAGAGGGGGAAAGGGACGCACCCCAGTTTAGAGACAGATAGCTTGGGGGTTTTTCTGAGCCAAGTCATGCTCCTTACAAGGTGCCTATTGGAAATGAACACGCCCAGAGCTCGGGCAGCCAGCTCTCACGAGGAGCAAGAAGTGGTCCTGCCCCGAGGTCACTTATCACCTAGTCTGAGAGAACAGCCAGGTACCACGTGCCAGGAGTCCAGGGGAGGGACGTGAAAAGGAAGCGAGGCACGAAGTCACACCACAGCCTGATCTGGGGTTTTGTTTTCTTAAACCTGCCGGCACCAACCCTTCACCACCTTGTCAGACTCGAGGCCACCTCGGAGAGCCCGTATTAGGACCTACTCGCAACGTCTGTGGTTCTTACCCACCCACGCCCCTGTTGTTCTAGGCCCAGGGCCTGCGCTCATTTACAAGGTTATGCAAAGCCAACAGGTGACCAGGGGAGGAGGAGCTGAGGGGCTCCTTCCACACGACTCCCAGCTTTGCCCTAGTGTTCACCCTCTGGCTTTAACTGTCGTGTGGGCAGGACAAGCCTTGAACAAGCCACATACCTGCGGACTCACACCCCAGCACACACAGAACCACTTGCAGATAACACTTCCCTAACATGAAGTTTTACAAATAAACACAGGCCGAAGAATGACAAAAATGTCCCTCCGTTAACTGTGTGTGTGCTCTGCCGGTTCAATTAAAAAGTGAAGCGAGCTATTACCATGTGATTAGGAGGCCTTAATAAAGGAATTATTTAAACACATGGCTCAAAGGCCTCCAGCATCTCTGGGGCAGGTAACAACCACAAACAACTCAGCCGAGAGTCCAGGGCAATCCTAAAGGCACATGCTGAAGGGTCTTTTTCAGTAGTTCGGTAGGCTTTCCACCCAGGTCTAGAAAATATGAAAACGATCATTCCGGAATCCTCCATGTGGCTAACAGATCAGTAGAGCTAACTTCCCAGCTGTGTGGCAGGTTTCTCCCAGCAGGGCCAGAGGCAGGGAGTCAGGGGTGTGGGACATGCTGTCTGGCATCTGGGTTATAGAGATCACGTCTGCTGCCTGCTTCTTCCAAGCTGCCGCCCCTGAATCGTACTTCCTCTCAGCTTGGGGCATAGAGGTGTAACCGGGGCCGGGGGGGGGGGGGGGGGGGGGGGGGGCGGGATAGTTCACTTGGGAGTCCAGCTTTATGACTGAAAAAGGATGTTAGCAGACCCTCCTGTGATCTTCAACTGTGTGAAGATGGAGCACAAAGCCCCCACCACAGCCTCACAGGCCAAGGTGGAGGTAATGAGGCGAGTCAGAGCACAACCCCGGGGCCACACCAACCCACAAACCTAGGACAGGAGCATCGTCAAGATGGCTAAGCTAGGAGGAAACCCTGGTCTGAGTAAGCTTATTTGTGCTGACGTATCTCCAGAGCAGTCCCATAAACTGCAATCATTTGCACTGGGGGAGACCGAAAAATTTGTACCCTTCTCTAGTGCAGCTCTGAAACAGAAGAGAAAGGATCTCAGAGGACGGACGCCAGGAGGGCCAGCCTTAGACAATACTCTAACACACAAACAGTACCTGGGCTTCCTCTGGGCCAGCCTCTCTCTGCAGAGCCCACGTGAGAAGGAATTCTCCGTCCTAAAACTCAGGGCTCTGCCTCAAAGCTGAAGCCAGGATTTCAGCAACTTGTTCGGCCCCCAAAGAGCAGCCAACTCCATCTGGGTTGCTCCACATCCTTGGCCTTTGCCCTCATGGAGTACCAGTCCCATGGGAGGGACAGAGGGTAAAGAGAGTAATAAGCAAAACATTCCAGGCAGTGTAAACAGCATGTGCAAGGGCCCTGCGGCAGGACAGAATGAGAGGACGCATCGGAGGACAGAACGGTGACTGGTGGAATAGGACGAGAATCCGGATATGGTAGAGGACAACATGGGACGGAGTTAGCAGGGAGACAAGACGGCTGTGCAAGGCCTTTTGGGCCACACGAAGAGCTGTCCCAAGAGCCACAGGAAGCAGCCAAGTGGCTCTTAGTGAAGTTAACCACCAAACAGAATCAAGATGTACACCAGAAACTAACAGAGGACATTGTAGGTCAATCACATTTACATTAAAAAAGAAAAAAATGCCCTGGAATGGAGGATGGAGAGGCAGGAGGATGGAGAAAGCAGTGGAGGTGGGCCAGAGCAGATATGGATGGACTAATTCGGCCACCACCATAGGAGTTCAGGCGTCAGCAGAGGGTGACTTGACTAGCATAGTGGCAGGGGACATGGCAGGACGTGGCAGGACTCCAGTGCAGCACCGGAAAGATTTTTCAGAACCTGGAGGTGGATTTGATATGGATGCTCAGAGAAAGGGAGGTACAACAGGGTGTCCTCCAGATTTCTGGCTCATGGTACTAGGCGCTGAAATGCTGGTGCCAGTCATCCATGAAGGGCCCTAGGCAGGATCTCATTTGGAGAGAGAAGATGCCAAATACGGTTCTGAATGTGAATTCAAGATCCTTTGGAAGCACTGTAAAAAGAGAGGCTGATTAAGCCAGTGGCTTATTCACTCCTCTTTGGGGTTCACTAAGTGAGCTTCAGTGACCTGCAGCAGGGCATTCCAGGACTTTGGGGCAACTCCTATTATTCAAGAGTAGAGGTCTGAAAACTCCTTGTCCCTACAAGTCTTCCTTGTGCCCTTCCAGTGACCTGGTGGCCCCCTCCCCAGCAAGGAAATGCCCCAGAACCCCAAAACAAGGCTACCCTGAAATGCAGACCGCCGTGGGCAGCTCTGGAGAGGGACCAGCTTCCCAGGGGCACAGCTACCTGACCCGTGGGGTGAGGGAAGGCCCAGGAAGGGCCCTGCAGGGGCTAGGTGTCCTGCACGCCCTAACAGGTGTCCTGAATTAGGTCTTGCCACAAGCCAGGATCCATCTCAAGGACGTTCACTCTACCAAACTCTTAACATCTCAGCAGGAAGGGAAGGAGAAGCCACATCGGCACCAGGGTATCTGATGAGTCTATTTCCCCCCTACCCACCCCCCATCTCTCCAATGCTTAGTTACCACTGTAACCAGGTCACAGTGACACCAGGCTCACACAATCTCCAATGCTTGTGGCAGGGGAGGGAGGAGAGAACACACAGGTGTCTGTGACCCTGACTGGCATCGGCCACAACCACCGCTGGTTACCCCCCTCCCCTCCCACCACACCACAGAGGGACTGGGGATCCCCCTCAGGGAAGAAGTCCACAGATCCGGGCTTTGATGATGTCGAAGCAAGAGGAGGGACCCAAATGGCCTGCAGCCTCAAGCACACCAGGGCTCAGCAATAACTACATGGCCCTGGGGGGCCCCCAATGAGCCAGACTCAGCCTGAAGCAGCCCGCCTCACAAGTACCAAGCCCTCACTGGGCCCACTCTGGGCACTCGCCATTCTCAGATCCGCTTAAAAAAAGAAGGCCTGGTGAGAAAACGAGGGGAAATGTTATCAGCAGCAAAAACAAAGAAAGGGTCAGTAAGGTAGAGATGCAAAAGGGAGGAGACATTCAGAGAAGGGAGGGCAAGGACAAAGAGTTGGATCAACCCTTCCTCCTACGCAGACTAAGGGATTTCAGCATGAATCAAGTTTTCCCAGGACAACCCTCCAGATCCTGCCAGCAAAAAGGAAGCGCGCAGTTGCCACACGTGAGGGAAATCGCCTTTAAGTCACATTTAAAGAGCAAAGACTACCCCGTGTAAGCCAGGCTACTGCCATTTCCAGACACACCCTGTGTGACTTCCCCACCAAAAGCCACCCCTCGCAGCTCTGAAAAGCAAGCTGCCCTGAAACAGCCCTCTTTGAGAAGGGGCCGAGGCAGCCTTGGTGCCTGTGAGGCTCTGGGATTCCACTTCAGTGAAAGGTGGGTCATGCCCAGTGTGGGAAAGAAACCCCCACCAACCGGCTAGAAGCTCACCTGCCCACCCAGTGAAATTCAAGGTCGGTCTTTAGATTTAGAGCCCAGCTCCACCTTTGCGGGCTTTATCTTCCTGATGAGAGATTAAACACTCACTTAAAGTTTAAATGGACTTTTAAAAAGTCACTACTTTGATCCTTTAGCAGTCTACAAGGTTTTAAAGTTGTAAAACCATTAAGATCGCTATCCTAAAGATAATCTAGGTCCCATATTCAGGGACTCAGTTAACTGGGACTCTGTCCCGGCCACTTAATATTCCAAGCGGACATTCTAGGGGAGGTTGTAGAAAGGACTCCACGGAGCAGTTCACCATGGGGTTGGGCGGGGGGGGGGGGGGGGGGGGGGGGGGGGGGGGGGGGGGGGGGGGGGGGGGGGGGGGGGGGGG